>NC_088864.1:39773446-39906571 GCF_032884065.1 Artemia franciscana | reverse complement strand
ATGAACTGATTTTATCTTAATTTTTTCCCTTCATCCGTTCTTCTTCTATTTATTTCTAAGCATTTTCTTGTTCTCATTTAAATTTTCTAATCTTGAACCTAAGCTTTAGTGTAGTCGCATGTCTTGATGTATTGTGAGTCATCGGTTGGCAGGCAAGTTACTTTACAGTAGTTTTGGTCTTATTCAGTCTTAAGATAAGATAAGATGTTTATTAAAAAAAAAAAAAAAAAAATCTCTATCACAAGCCCACAAAGGGCTGAATACAATCTTCGGAGTCGACAAATCAAATGGTTGCACTAAAACTGGAAAAAATGCAAAAAACAACTATGAAAAAGAAAATTCATAATGAATAATTATTTATCAGTCGATAACTAAACTGTAATAAGTCAATTAAAACTTTCAAAAGATAAGAATTTTTCAAACTAGAATTAAACAAATACGTATCAGAAAAAGAATTAAAAGGGACATTAAAAAAAAGGGAAGGGGGCAAAATAAGCGAATAAACACAAAAAAGAACAAGATATATATATATATATATATATATATATATATATATATATATATATATATATATATATATATATATATATATATATATATATATATATATATATATATATATATATATACTAGCTGTTGGGGTGGCGCTTCGCGCCACCCCAACACCTAGTTGGTGGGGCGCTTCGCGCCCCCCCCCCCCCCCCAAGCCCCCCCGCGCGCGTAAGTCGTTACGCGCCATATTAGTTACGCGCCATTGTAGTTGTGTCCCTATGTCCCACCTGTGAATATAGATATATATATATATAATATATATATATATATATATATATATATATATATATATATATATATATATATATATATATATATATATATATATATATATATATATATATATATATATGTTTTTAACTACGTAAAACTTGCGAATATACAACATTCTTTGCTGTCCCATTGTCTGTGCATATAAATAGATTGTCAGGTTTACCGACTCTTGAACATGCAACATATAATTGTCCATGGGAAAACAATCCGTATTCAGATCTATACCTCATGATTCTAATGATTGCCCTTGAGCTTTGTTGATGGTGATTGCTAATCGACCATTCCCTGAGTCGCCATCGTCATTATATATCCCCCTGTGCACCCCGGCGTCCCCTTTGTAGTTATGTCCCTGTGTCCCGGTCGTCATTTATATTCCCTGTGTCCCGGTCGTCATTTGTGTCCCGGTGTTCCAGTCTGTGATTTCTCTTTGAGTGTCTCGGGCGTCATTTATATTCCTTGTGTCCCGGTGTCCCGGTCGTCATTTATATCCCCCCGTGCCCCCCGGCGTCCCCATTGTAGTTGTGTCCCTGTGTCCCGGTCGTCATTTATATTCCCTGTGTCCCGGTCGTCATTTGTATCCCGGTGTCCCGGTCTGTATATACATTCGTTTTTTAGTTTTGTTTTTCTCCTTTAATTTTTTCCTTTTTTCTTTTTTTTTCTTTTTTAGTTTATTTAGATTTTTAGATTTTTTAGTTTTTTTATTAGTTTTTAGTTTTTTTGTAGTTTTTACCATTTTTTTAGTTTTTAGTTTTTTTTTTTTACTTATGTCCTGGTCGTCATTTATACTCCCTGTGTCCCGGTCGTCATTTGTGTCTCGGTGCTTTGTTGATTGCTAATTTATATTATATTTATATTTATATTTTTTATATTTATTAATATTTTTTTAGTTTTCTTTTTCTCTTATTTTTCAGTTTTTTCCTTTTTTTTAGTTTTTTCTTTTATAGTTTTTAGTTTTTTTTTGTTTTTTACCTTTTTTTAGTTTTTTAGTTTTTTTTAGTTTTTTAGCTTTTTTAGTTTTTTTATTAGTTTTTAGTTTTTTTTTAGTTTTTGCCTTTTTTTAGTTTTTTCAGTTTTTTTTAGTTTTTAGTTTTTTACCTTTTTTTAGTTTTTTTAGTTTTTAGCTTTTTTAGTTTTTTTTCTTTTTAGTTTTTTTTGTAGTTTTTACCTTTTTTAGTTTTTTTATTAGTTTTTAGTTTTTTTGTAGTTTTTACCATTTTTTTAGTTTTTTAGTTTTTTTTTTTTTACTTATGTCCTGGTCGTCATTTATACTCCCTGTGTCCCGGTCGTCATTTGTGTCTCGGTGCTTTGTTGATTGCTAATTTATATTATATTTATATTTATATTTTTTATATTTATTAATATTTTTTTAGTTTTCTTTTTCTCTTATTTTTCAGTTTTTTCCTTTTTTTTAGTTTTTTCTTTTTTAGTTTTTAGTTTTTTTTGTTTTTTACCTTTTTTTAGTTTTTTTAGTTTTTTTTAGTTTTTAGCTTTTTTAGTTTTTTTATTAGTTTTTAGTTTTTTTTTAGTTTTTGCCTTTTTTTTAGTTTTTTTCAGTTTTTTTTAGTTTTAGTTTTTTACCTTTTTTTAGTTTTTTTAGTTTTTTAGCTTTTTTAGTTTTTTTCTTTTTAGTTTTTTTGTAGTTTTTACCTTTTTTAGTTTTTTTTCTTCTTTTGTATTAGTGTGAAATAATTCAGACGTCATATGCGGACAAACACGACGTCACTTGACAGACAGACAGACAGACATAACCCACAAACAACTTATTTTTATATATATTTATTCATATTTTTTTAGTTTTCTTTTTCTCTTTATTTTTCAGTTTTTTCCTTTTTTTTAGTTTTTTTCTTTTTTAGTTTTTAGTTTTTTTTAGTTTTTTACCTTTTTTTAGTTTTTTTTTAGTTTTTTAGTTTTTTAGCTTTTTTAGTTTTTTTTATTAGTTTTTATTTTTTTGTAGTTTTTGCCTTTTTTATTTTTTCAGTTTTTTTTTAGTTATTAAATTTTTACCTTTTTTAGTTTTTTTTAGTTTTTTAGCTTTTTTAGTTTTTTTTCTTTTTAGTTTTTTTTGTAGTTTTTACCTTTTTTAGTTTTTTTCTTCTTTTGTATTAGTGTGAAGTAATTCAGACGTCATATGCGAACAAACATGACGTCACCTGATCCACAGATCCACAGATCCACAGACAACTTATTTTTATATATATAGATATATATATATATATATATATATAAATGACGACCGGGACACCGGGACATAGGGAATATAAATGACGACCGGGACATAAGGAATGTTCGATTAGCAATCACCATCAACAAAGCACCGGGACACAAATGACGACCGGGACACAGGGAACATAAATGACTACCAGGACTCTCAAAGAAAAATTACAGACCGGGACACCGGAACACAAATGACGACCGGAACAAAAATGACGACCGGGACACCGTGACACAGGGAATATAAATGACGACCGCGACACGAAAAGAGAAATTACAGAATGGGACAACGGGACACAAATGACAACCGGGACACAGGGAAACAACAACAACGGGGACGCCAGGGGGCACAGGGAGATATATAAATGACGACGGGGACACAGGGAATGTTCGATTAGCAATCACCATCAACAAAGCTCAAGGACAATCATTAGAATAATAAGGTATAGATCTGAATACAGATTGTTTTTCCCATGGACAATTATATGTTGCATGTTCAAGAGTCGGTAAACCTGACAATCATTTATATGCACAGACAATGGGACAGCCAAGAATGTTGTATATTCGCAAGATTTACGTAGTTAAATATATATATATATATATATATATATATATATATATATATATATATATATATATATATATATATATATATATATATATATATATATATATATATATATATATATATATATATATATATACGTACGTACGCACAAATCTTCTATAATAACTAAAGTGTAGTTATAAATTTCTGATGTAAAATCAAAAGTCATATCTGACGTCTCTAACTGTTTTCGATGGAGTATATCTTCGGACATTTTTGACTTATATTTTTCCCATAACTCTGTAAGAGCTGATGGAGAGCAAGTTGTTAAAATGATGCCAAACAATGCACGAATTTGACTTGGGGTTGACGTTTCGCACGCGTCATTGATGCAGTTATCCCAGTGTTGGTCATTCTCCAATAAATTCAGAGCTTGGCATGCACTACGGTAAGTGTCATGTATAGTACCGTTTACAGTTCTCAAATACTCAAAGGATGTCGGACCGGGTACATTCACCAAAAGCAGGCGTAGAAAGAAGCATTCATGTTGATTGGGGTGAACGGTGTATTATATTCCCTCTGTCCCGGTCGTCATTTGTGTCCCGGTCTGTAATTTCTATTTGAGTGTTTTTTCTTTTTAGTATTTTTTAGTTTTTTACATTTTTTCTTTTTTCAGTTTTCTTTTTCTTCTTTATTTTCAGCTTCACTATGAAATACATTTTAACTATAATCTGGTAGGCATTGATGACCTTATCCAAGTCAAAATCCCAAATCCAATCATCATTGTTATAATTTTCAGTTTTGATATGTTTTGACTCTCGCTGTCCAGGTGGATTTTCATGTAACTGCGCGGTTTTGCGTTCTTTAGCCTCAAGCCTGTTTCCTTGCTGTTCTTTTGATTCCTCGGCACGCTTTCTTTTCTGACTTTCTCTATCAGCAGCAAGTTTTTTGGCATAGACTCTTTGAGCATCTTCATCGGCTTTTGCCATTGTAAGTTCATCAGTCATTTTAAACTTAAACATTAATAGATTTCTACGTGAACATATATGTCTTAAATATCTTTAATGACGTCACCGTCATAGCAAAAATGACGACAACTAACTTCATGACGTCAGTCGACACAGAAACATGACGTCACCTGATCCACAGACAGACACACAGACAGACAACTTATTTTTATATATCTATCTTCTATCTATCTATCTATCTATATATATAAAAATAAGTTGTCTGTCTGTCTGTGGATCTGTGGATCAGGTGACGTCATGTTTCTGTGTCGGCTGACGTCATGAAAATAGTTGTCAGGTGACGTCATGTTTCTGTGTCGGCTGACGTCATGAAATTAGTTGTCGTCATTTTTGCTTTGACGGTGACGTTATTCAAGTTATATAAGACATATGTTCACGTAGAAATCCCCCCAAGCCCCCCCGCGCGCGTAAGTCGTTACGCGCCATATTAGTTACGCGCCATTGTAGTTGTGTCCCTGTGTCCCACCTGTAAATATAGATAGATTTATATATGTGTTTCAAACTACGTAAAAATTGCGAATAAACAACATTCTTGACTTTCCCATTGTCTGTGCATATACAAAGCCGTATGTACTAATAATGACGTCATATGCAAACGCTCTTTTTACAAACAAACAAACATGCATCCACACAACTCGTTTTTATATAGATAGATAGATAGATAGATACAATACAAATTAACTGGGTAAAACTTGCGAATATACAACATTCTTCGCTGTCCAATTGTCGCTGCATATAAATACATTGTCAGGTTTAGCGACCCTTGAA
Organism: Artemia franciscana; assembly: GCF_032884065.1. Lineage (NCBI taxonomy): Eukaryota > Metazoa > Arthropoda > Branchiopoda > Anostraca > Artemiidae > Artemia > Artemia franciscana. The sequence goes on along the minus strand of NC_088864.1, from coordinate 39,901,192 downwards.
CATGCAACGTACAATTGTCCATGGGAAAAACAATCAGTATTAAGATCTATACCACATTTTTCTAATGATTGACCTTGAGCTTTGTTAATGGTGATTGCAAATACTAATCGAATTGGGAATTGCAATCTTTTAAATTGAAAAAGCAAATCCGTTGGAATCATGGGAATGCGAGGAATAAGAACAGCCTCACCTCCATAAGGCCCTGTCAAGATTGTGGCCTCTATTAGGTTTTCCATTGTTTTTTTTACGGCAAGTCGCGTGCCATTGCAAAGCTTTGGTGGGTTGATATTTCTTAAAAGTATTATTGGTACGCCTATTTTTAGTTGTAGCACGTGTGGTGGAAACCCTGAAGGATCTATGGAATTTAAAAATTCAGATGGATAATTAACCGCTTCATTTGGTTCCAAAACTGTGTCGACTGACTTGTAAAGGACTGCCTGGTCTCGAATCTTGGTCAAAACAATATTGTTGATTTCGTGGACGTCTATATTTTTGGGTGCAAGAATCGCTCTTTCACTTAGGCATTTATTATTTTTATAATTTTTTAGAATATTCGGAAATACTTTTTCAATAAATTCATTTTTGGACGTCACTAAATTACAGAAATCAGCAGGTAGTTGTATACGTCGTGAAATTGAGTCTACTGTTTGACCAGAGTCATCGTTTTGCAATAGGACACGCATATTTGTAGTTAATTTTAATATTTTAACGTGTGCCCATAAATTAGAATTTGTTAGGCAAGCATTCATTTCGTCTGCAGTAGTTAAACTACGTAAAAATTGCGAATATGCAACATTCTTGGCTTTCCCATTGTCTCTGCATATACAAAGCCGTATGTACTAATAATGACATCATATGCAAACGCTCTTTTTACAAACAAACAAACATGCATACACACAACTCGTTTTTATATAGATAGATAGATAGATAGATACAATACAAATTAACTGCGTAAAACTTGCGAATATACAACATTCTTCGCTGTCCAATTGTCGCTGCATATAAATAGATTGTCAGGTTTACCGACCCTCGAACATGCAACGTACAATTGTCCATGGGAAAAACAATCAGTATTAAGATCTATACCACATTTTTCTAATGATTGACCTTGAGCTTTGTTAATGGTGATTGCAAATGCTAATCGAATTGGGAATTGCAATCTTTTAAATTGAAAAGGCAGATCCGTTGGAATCATGGGAATGCGAGGAATAAGAACAGCCTCACCCTCAAAAGGCCCTGTCAAGATTGTGGCCTCTATTAGGTTTTCCATTGTTTTTTTTTACGGCAAGTCGAGTGCCATTGCAAAGCTTTGGTGGGTTTATATTTCTTAAAAGTATTATTGGTACGCCTATTTTTAGTTGTAGCACGTGTGGTGGAAACCCTGAAAGATCTATGGAATTTAAAAATTCAAATGGATAATTAACCGCTTCATTTGGTTCCAAAACTGTGTCGACTGACTTGTAAAGGACTGCCTGGTCTCGGATCTTGGTCAAAACAATATTGTTGATTTCGTGGACGTCTATATTTTTGGGTGCGAGAATCGCTCTTTCACTTAGCCATTTATTATTTTTATAATTTTTTAGAATATTCGGAAATACTTTTTCAATCAATTCATTTTTGGACGTCACTAAATTACAGAAATCAGCAGGTAGTTGTATACGTCCTGAAATTGAGTCTACTGGGAGCTTTCCGTTTCCAATTGTCAGCAATTGATCTGAAAATGTTTGACCAGAGTCATCGTTTTGCAATCGGACACGCATATTTGTAGTTAATTTTAATATTTTTACGTGTGTCCATAAATTAGAATTTTTCAGGCAAGCATTCATTCGTCTTCAATGGCTCTGGTGGTGCAGCCAATAGAGGAAGTTTAACTTTTCCTGAGGCGCAACACATTCCCATTGTTTCACCATTGAATTTCAAGGCCTTGCAATAGGGACAAATTTTAGACATTGTCCCGATTTGAACACATCTACTCAAGCTATAATCATCGACTGGGTTGTACCTGAATGCCAGGCGATAACTTTCAGGTTGCTCTGATTCCTTGGCACGCATTCTTTTCTTACTTTCTCTATCAGCAGCAAGACTGATTTCTTGCTGTTCTTGTGATTCCTCGGCACGCTTTCTTTTCTTACTTTCTCTATCAGCAGCAAGCCTGATTTCTTGCTGTTCTTGTAATTCCTCGGCACGCCTTCTTTTTTTACTTTCTCTTTTAGCAGCAAGTCTGCTTCCGCGTTGCTCTGGTAGTTCCTCGGCACGCTTTCTGTTCTTTTTTTCTCTATCAGCCTCAAGCCTGTTTCCTTGCTGTTCTTTTGATTCCTCGGCACGCTTTCTGTTCTTTCTTTCTCTATCAGCCTCAAGCCTGTTTCCTTGCTGTTCTTTTGATTCCTCAGCACGCTTTCTTTTCTGACTTTCTCTATCAGCAGCGAGTTTTTTGGCATAGACTCTTTGAGCATCTTCATCGGCTTTTGCCATGGTAAGTTCATCAGTCATTGTAAACTTAAACATTAATAGATTTCTACGCGAACATATGTCTTATATAACTTGAATGACGTCACCTTCAAAGCAAAAATGACGGCAACTAATTTCATGACGTCAGCCGAAACATGACGTCACCTGATCCACAGATCCACAGACAGACAGACAACTTATTTTTATATATATAGACTTCTATATATACAAAAATAAGTTGTCTGTCTTTCTGTGGATCAGGTGACGTCATGTTTCTGTGTCGGCTGACGTCATGAAATTAGTTGTCGTCATTTTTGCTTTGACGGTGACGTCATTCAAGTTATATAAGACATATGTTCACGTAGAAATCTATTAATGTTTAAGTTTACAATGACTGATTAAGAGGCTCAAAGAGTCTATGCCAAAAAACTTGCTGCTGATAGTTCCTCGGCACGCTTTCTTTTCTGACTTTCTCTATCAGCAGCAAGTTTTTTGGCATAGACTCTTTGAGCATCTTCATCAGTCATTGTAAACTTAAACATTAATAGATTTCTACGTGAACATATGTCTTATATAACTTGAATGACGTCACCGTCAAAGCAAAAATGACGGCAACTAATTTCATGACTATTTCAGAACTTAATTTCTGTGTTGACTGACGTCATGAAATTAGTTGTCGTCATTTTTGTTATGACGATGCTTAGTATATTGTAAAACACATTAATTTGGTTAATAATATACCATTTAAAACACCAAAATGAACATGCTGGAGTAGTCACTCGGTGAGAGAGGGTGTCAGAACGGAGAATGAAGGTCCCAGGTTCAAATCCTGGTTAGGCTAAAATTGGTAAAAATCTAAAAACTAAAAAAAAAACTGAAAAAACTAAAAAAGGCAAAAACTACAAAAAAACTAAAAACTAATAAAAAAAAAATTAAGAATAAAAATAAAAAAAATAAAAAAGATAAAAACTAAAAAAAAAGTAAAAAGAAAAAACGAAAAAAAACTAAAAAGCTAAAAAAAAGGTAAAAATCAATAAAAAACTGAAAAGAAAAAAAGGAATAAAACTAAAAAAATTTTCATCTAAAAAACTAAAAAAAACTAAAAAAGGTAAAAACTAAAAGAACTAAAAAGAAAAAAAAAACTAAAAAAAGGAAACAAACTGAAAAATAAAGGAGAAAAAGAAAACTAAAAAAATATAAATAAAAATAAAAAAACTAAAAAGATAAAAACTTCAAAAAAAAACTAATAAGAAAAAAGAAAAAAACTAAAAAACCTAAAAAAAGGTCAAAACCAATAAAAAAAAACTAAAAGGAAAAAAAGGGAAAAAATTAAAAATTTATTTCATCATATACCAATTCAAAAACGAATGTATACCGGGATGACGACCGGGACACAGGGAATATAAATGACACAACTACAACGGGGACGCCGGGGGGCACAGGGGGATATAAATGACGACCGGGACACCGGGACACAAGGAATATAAATGACGCCCGGGACACTCAAAGAGAAATCAGAGACTGGGACACCGGGACACAAATGACGACCGGGACACAGGGAATATAAATGACGACCGGGACAAAGGGACATAACTACAAAGGGGACGCCGGGGTGTACAGGGGGATATATAAATGACAATGGCGACTCAGGGAATGGTCGATTAGCAATCACCATCAACAAAGCTCAAGGGCAATCATTAGAATCATGAGGTATAGATCTGAATACGGATTGTTTTCCCATTGACCATTATATGTTGTATGTTCAAGAGTCGGTAAACCTGACAATCTATTTATATGCACAGACAATGGGACAGCAAAGAATGTTGTATATTCGCAAGTTTTACGTAGTTAAAAACACACATATATATATATATATATATATATATATATATATATATATATATATATATCTATATATATAAAAATAAGTTGTCTGTGGATGGATGGATGGATGGATGTGTGGATGGATGTGTCAGGTGACGTCACCTGAAAAAACTGGATTAGGTGACGTCAAAACTGAAAAAACTAAAAAAAGGCAAAAACTACAAAAAAAACTAAAAACTAATAAAAAAAATAAAAAAGCTAAAAAACTAAAAAAACTATAAAGGTAAAAACCAATAAAAAACTAAAAAAAAACTGAAAAAACTAAAAAAAGGCAAAAACTACAAAAAAAAACTAAAAACTAATAAAAAAAGTAAAAAAGCTAAAAAACTAAAAAAACTAAAAAAACTAAAAAAAGGTAAAAAACTAAAAAAAATAAAAAATAAAAAAAAACTAAAAAAAAGGAAAAAACTGAAAAATAAGCTAAAATAAAGGTAAAAACCAATAAAAAACTAAAAAAAAAAAGGAAAAAACTAATAAATGACGACACTCAAAGAGAAAGCGACCAGGACAAAAGGAATGTTCGATTAGCAATCAACAAAGCACCGGGACACAGGGAGTATAAATGACGACCAGGACATAAGTAAAAAAAAAAAAACTATCTAAAAGGCAAAAACTACAAAAAAAACTAAAAACTAATAAAAAAGCTAAAAAACTAAAAAAACTAAAAAAAAGGCAAAAACTACAAAAAAACTAAAAATACACCGGGATACAAATGACGACCGGGACACAGGGAATATAAATAACGACCGGGACACAGGGACACAACTACAACGGGGACACCGGGGGAAACAGGGGGATATAAATGACGACCGGGACAAAAAAACTAAAAAGAAATAAAAACTAAAAACTAATAAAAAAAACTAAAAAATCTAAAAATCTAAATAAGCTAAAAAAGAAAAAAAAAGGAAAAAAATAAAGGAGAAAAACAAAACTAAAAAACGAATGTATATACAGACCGGGACACCGGGATACAAATGATGACCGGGACCCGGGACACAGGGAATATAAATGACGACCGGGACACAGGGACACAACTACAACGGGGACACCGGGGGAAACAGGGGGATAACCTGACAATCTATTTATATGCAAAGACAATGGGACAGCAAAGAATGTTGTATATTCGCAAGTTTTACGTAGTTAAAACCATATATATATATATATCTATATTCACAGGTGGGACCTAGGGACACAACTACAATGGCGCGTAACTATTATGGCGCGTAACGACTTACGCGCGCGGGGGGGCTTGGGGGGGGCGCGAAGCGCCCCCACCAACTAGGTGTTGGGGTGGCGCGAAGCGCCACCCCAACAGCTAGTATATATATATATATATATATATATATATATATATATATATATATATCTATATTCACAGGTGGGACATAGGGACACAACTACAATGGCGCGTAACTAATATGGCGCGTAACGACTTACGCGCTCGGGGGGGATTGGGGGGCGCGTAGCGCCCCCACCAACTAGGTGTTGGGGTGGCGCGAAGCGCCACCCCAACAGCTAGTATAGATATAAAAATATGTTGTCTGTCAGTCTGTCTGTCTGTCTGTCGAGTGACGTCATTATATGACGTCTGAATAATTTCATCATATACCAATTCAAAAACGAATGTATTCAAGCTGAAGTAGCTGAGTTGATAAAGCGTTATGTGCCAGGTCCGAGAGGTTTCAGGTTTGAATCTTGGCTTTAGCATTAATACAAAAGAAGAAAAATTCTAAAAAAGGTAAAAACTACAAAAAAACTAAAAGGAAAATACTAAAAAAACTAAAAAAGCTAAAAAACTAAAAAAAAAGGTAAAAAACTAAAAACTAAAAAAGAAAAAAAAACTAAAAAAAGGTAAAAACTACAAAAAAACTACAAAAAAACAACCAAAAACTAAAATAAAACGAAAAAAAAATTTAAAACTGAAAAAGAAAAAAAACTAAAAAAGGAAACAAACCTGAACGCAGGGAATATAAATGACGACCGGGACACTCCAAGAGAAATTACAGAGTGGGACACTGGGACACAAATAACGACCGGGAGATATAAATGACGACCGGGACAGTCAAAGATAAATTACAGACCGGGACACCGGGACACAAATGACGACCGGGACACAGGGATACAGGGAATATAAATGACGAATGGGACGCCCAAAGAGAAATTACAGACTGGGACACTGGGACACAAATGACGACCGGGATACTGGGAATATAAATGAAGACCGGGAAACAGGGACACAGCTACAAGGGGGATGCCGGGGACACAGGGGGATATATAAATGACGACGGGAACACAGGGAATGTTCGATTAGCAATCATCATCAACAAAGCTCAAGGGCAATCATTAGAATAATCAGGTATAGATCTGAATACGAATTGTTTTTCCCATGGACAATTTTATGTTGTATGTTCAAGAGTCGGTAAACCTGACAATCTATTTATATGCACAGACAATGGGACATCGAAGAATGTCATATATTCGCAAGTTTTACGTAGTTAAAACATATATATATGTTTTAAATGTATAAGTTTCATCAAATTTAGTCTTTGTCATCAAAAAATACGAGCCTGAGAAAATATGTCTCATTTTGGAAAATAGGGGGAAACACCCCCTAAAAGTCATTAATCTTAACGAAAATCACACCATCGCATAAAGCGTATCAGAGAACCCTATAACAAAAATTTCAAGCTCCTATCTACAAAAATGTTGAATTTCGTATTTTTTGCCAGAAGACAAGTCACGGATGCGTGTTCATTTGTTTGTCCCCTCCGCAATCCCTTGCTCGTTACGCTAAAGTTTTTAATTGTTTTAAAAAATAGAACTGTGGCAAAGAGTCAAACTTTAGCGTAAAGAGCGAGGGATTGCGGAGGGGACAACCATTTTCATATACGGAGTAATTTCTGTTCGTTTTAAGTTTTAATGTCGCTCCTTACTTTCAGTTAAAAAAAACTAGTTTCTTTTTATTTTTATATATCTATATATATAAAAATAAGTTGTCTGTCTGTGGATGGATGGATGGATGTGTCAGGTGACGTCACCTGAAAAAACTGGATTAGGTGACGTCAAAACTGAAAAAACTAAAAAAAAGCAAAAACTACAAAAAAAACTAAAAACTAATAAAAAAAATAAAAAAGCTAAAAAACTAAAAAAACTATAAAGGTAAAAACCAATAAAAAACTAAAAAAAAAACTGAAAAAACTAAAAAAAGGCAAAAACTACAAAAAAAAACTAAAAACTAATAAAAAAAGTAAAAAAGCTAAAAAACTAAAAAAACTAAAAAAACTAAAAAAAGGTAAAAAACTAAAAAAAATAAAAAATAAAAAAAAACTAAAAAAAAAGGAAAAAACTGAAAAATAAGCTAAAATAAAGGTAAAAACCAATAAAAAACTAAAAAAAAAAGGAAAAAACTAATAAATGACGACACTCAAAGAGAAAGCGACCAGGACAAAAGGAATGTTCGATTAGCAATCAACAAAGCACCGGGACACAGGGAGTATAAATGACGACCAGGACATAAGTAAAAAAAAAAAAAAACTATCTATATATATAAAAATAAGTTGTCTGTGGATCTGTGAATCGTGGATCAGGTGACGTCACCTGAAAAAACTGGATCAGGTGACGTCAAAACTGAAAAAACTAAAAAAAGGCAAAAACTACAAAAAAAACTAAAAACTAATAAAAAAAATAAAAAAGCTAAAAAACTAAATAAACTAAAAAAAGGGAAAAACTACAAAAAAAACTAAAAACTAATAAAAAAGCTAAAAAACTAAAAAAACTAAAAAAAAGGCAAAAACTACAAAAAAACTAAAAACTAATAAAAAAAATAAAAAAGCTAAAAAACTAAAAAAACTAAAAAAACTAAAAAAAGGTAAAAAACTAAAAAAACTAAAAACTAAAAAAAAACTAAAAAAGGTAAAAACTAAAAGAACTAAAAAAGAAAAAAATAAATGACGACACTCAAAGAGAAAGCGACCAGGACAAAAGGAATGTTCGATTAGCAATCAACAAAGCACCGGGACACAGGGAGTATAAATGACGACCAGGACACAAGTAAAAAAAAAAATTAACAAAACTAAAAAGAAGGTAAAAACTACAAAAAAACTAAAAAGAAAAAAAAACTAAAAACTAATAAAAAAACTAAAAAATCTAAAAATCTAAATAAACTAAAAAAGAAAAAAAAAGGGAAAAAAATAAAGGAGAAAAACAAAACTAAAAAACGAATGTATATACAGACCGGTACACCGGGATACAAATGACGACCGGGACACAGGGAATATAAATGACGACCGGGACACAGGGACACAACTACAACGGGGACACCGGGGGAAACAGGGGGATATAAATGACGACCGGGACAAAAAAACTAAAAAGAAAAAAAAACTAAAAACTAATAAAAAAACTAAAAAATCTAAAAATCTAAATAAGCTAAAAAAGAAAAAAAAGGGAAAAAAATAAAGGAGAAAAACAAAACTAAAAAACGAATGTATATACAGACCGGGACACCGGGATACAAATGACGACCGGGACCCGGGACACAGGGAATATAAATGACGACCGGGACACAGGGACACAACTACAACGGGGACACCGGGGGAAACAGGGGGATGTAAATGACGACCGGGACACCGGGACAGGGAATGGTCGATTAGCAATCACCATCAACAAAGCTCAAGGGCAATCATTAGAATCATGAGGTATAGATCTGAATACAGATTGTTTTCCCATGGACCATTATATGTTGCATGTTCAAGAGTCGGTAAACCTGACAATCTATTTATATGCAAAGACAATGGGACAGCAAAGAATGTTGTATATTCGCAAGTTTTACGTAGTTAAAACCATATATATATATCTATCTATATTCACAGGTGGGACATAGGGACACAACTACAATGGCGCGTAACTATTATGGCGCGTAACGACTTACGCGCGCGGGGGGGCTTGGGGGGGGCGCGAAGCGCCCCCACCAACTAGGTGTTGGGGTGGCGCGAAGCGCCACCCCAACAGCTAGTATATATATATATATATATATATATATATATATATATATATATATATATATATATATATATATATATATATATATATATATATATATATATATTAAGAAGGGCACTAAAAAAGTGTCAATAATTTAACTCCATAAAGTCAATAAAAAAGCCAAAAAGATAAAAATTGGTCAAAAAAGGGGGGAGGGGACAAAAATGAGTGAATAAATAAAAAACGAGATATAGAATATACAAGAATTAAAAGATAAACTAAAAAACGGAGGGAGGAACCAGCAAATGAGTGCAACAACCTGGGTAGCAACGTCAGCCAATAAAAAAAAATAGAAAAAAGGAGAAACTAGTGGGATATTTTAGTCGTTTTTTCTGTGATGGAGGGAACAAAGAGTTTTTTTCATATCTAAAAGTAATACAGGGATTGGGGGACAAAATGCAGATGGGCCCAAAAACAGCTCGTGGCGGCCGTAATCAGGATGGGGAGTGACATTTGGGGTAAAAACTTGCTGTCCGAGGGTTTGTTATTGCATTTTTTTGCAAAACAGAGGCACAACGAAACTCTCCTTCGCTCAAGGGTTTCCAAACTAGCTTTTTTAGGAGCAGAGAGCATGACACCTTGCCTTCTTTGAAAATTATTCGCAAGGATCTTTTTTGGATTAAATCATTTTTTTTTAGTCTTTGCGAGAGATACCAGGGTGCCAAACTGGACAAGCATGTTTGAGATGTGCGCGGACAAATAATGTGCGAATCCTTAGGGAATGGGAAAGGGGGATGCTAATTTTGTTTAGGAGCTTCAGGAGGGCGATAAACACATTAGCTCTATGGATGGTGTCTTTAACGTGGATATACCCCTTCAAATTTGAAATAGTGATGCCAAGTAGTTTAAATGAGGACACAAAAATTTCAGTGGGAATAGCATTAAAGAAACAGGGTGAGAATTTGAGAAAACTAATCGGCCTTTTCATAAACGTAGAGGGGTTTACTGTCATGTCTAAGTCCAAGGCCTCGACCCCAATTTCACCATAGGGTCAATTATCAAATTTCCGAAGCAAGTTTCAACAACCGTTAGGTCATCAAAAAATATTGTCAGCTTGTCAGCGAATATTGAATTCCCTGACAAGTTTCTCAAATAAAATATTGTGGTTGACAAGGTCAAATGCTTTCTGAAGGTCAATGGAAAGCCTTCAAAACCAGGCTTTCCGTTTATCTTTCGCAACGGGGCTATGAAACCCTGTTTCCAAATTGTTAGACCCAGACTCGGTAATCTCGTTAAATATAAAAAACAAGGGCCTAGAAAAAAAAGTCACCGAGAGCATTAATAAGAGAAAACTGGATATCGATAGGACAAACACTTGTTTTCTTAGTTTTTCAATTCTTCTTTCTATCTCAGACGGGGAAACAGGACAAAAACAAGGCGATAGGGCTCCTGTTGCTCATTGGTCAAAAAATGCTGGAAGGCTCTGGACAATGGAAGGGAGGAATTCATTTAAATTTTTGGCAGTAATATCAAAGGCCTCAGGTAGGTTGAAGTTAAGCTGCTCGAGCCTTCTGCCGCACAACTTTTTAACCTCGGAATACCAATTTTTTATTTTATTAGTGAACAATTCTTTGACCTTATTTTTGTAGTAAGATTGTGTCAATTTACAAATATCTCTTTTAATAGACTTTCTTAGTTTATTCGCTTCATCAAGTTTACCATATTTGAAAAGCTTCAATTTGGATCTAATTAGTGTTTTTACAGCTTGGTTAATAAAGGGTTTATCACTGGAGCACTATTCAAAAAATTTTTCTGGGAAACAGATTTGATTTGGAAACGGATTTTGTCATGCTCGGATAAACTAGCGACTCGAATAACCTTTAGGTAAAGGTTACTCTTAGTAGAGAACAAAACACCACCACCTTCTTTTCGAGTGGGTGGTCTAAAGGACAGATTTTAATAAACTCGAATAATGAACTCTATCATGCGCAGGGACCCCGGGCTTCGGGTTGTACTTCAGTAATAGCTATATGATCTATTAGATTTGATTCTGAAAACACCTCGAGTTCGGTAAGCCTTTCAAAATTAAGACTTTCAGCATTGCTACTACTACTACTAACAACTCATCGCAGCACAAAGCCGCCTGAGGCCAACACAGCTACGCAGGCTCCTCCTCCATCCTAATCTATTAAAAGCCTCCCTCTTTACACACTCCCAGAGAGTTCTCATTTCCATTAAATCTTTCTTTATGACATCCTTCCACCCCAGGAGAGGTCGACCTGCTTTTCCGTTTAGCCCTAGACGGTTGGTCAAAAAGGACAATCTCCGGCAATCTGTCATCCTTCATCCGCAGGACGTGCCCTAGCCATTTCGACCTTTCTATAATTATAGCCCTAGAAAGTAGGAATGAACCACACTTTTCGTACAGCCTACTGTTTGAAATACGGTCAGTCAGCCTGGTACCGAGAACAATCCGTGGGCAATTTCTCCGAAAAACTTCACCCCCTTTTCAGAGCACCCATGTTTCAGAGCCATATCTGATTACTGTCATCTTTGAACCTTCCAATATTCTAATCTTGGTTTGTAGACTTATCTCCCTATCCTTCCAGAAAATTTCTAACTGTGAAAAAACACCCTGAACCATGGCTATTCTACTTTTAACACCATCATTGATCCCACCGTTTTTACTAATAATACTACTAAGGTAAGTGAAGCTGTCCAATTGATCAGTTTTTTCGTTACCCATCGTCACCTTTTCATTTTCACTTATTCCTAGGCTTGTTGAATTAGTCTTCTTAACATTAATTTTCAAACTTATTTTAAGACCCTCAACTCGCTAAACCTCTAAAAGTTCATTCATGTGGCTCACACTTTCATCTAGGATGATTAAATCATCAGCATAATCTAAGTCCAGGAGAGTTTTTCCTCTCCATTTGATTCCGTGGTCTCCCTTTGCTTTTCTTGTGCTCCTTAAAACAAAGTTCATCAAAATGATTCATATTAAAGAAGATAGAACACAACCCCACTCAACTCTTTAGAAACTTAACCGCAGCAATATTATTCTCGTACATAGCATTATACTTTAATGCATTTGTCTAGTATGCCATATGAGGATAAAATCTTTGCTAAGGCTCTTCTCTCAACAGAATCGAACGCTTGCTCATAATCTTTAAAACTGAGGACCAAAGGTGTTTGACAACTACGACAGTTCTCAATTATTAACCACTCTTAGTGAAAATTTGGTCGACACATCCTCTACCTTTTCTAAAACCGTACTGTTCTTCTCTTAAAACTTTGTCTACAGCATCTCTCCGTCTAAGAATTATCATATTACTAAGTAATTTTCTACCTACAGAGACCAGACTAATGCCTCGAAAATTACAACACTCAGTCTTAGCACCTTTTTATACAGTGGTTTAATTAAGGTTTTCCTAAAATCATAAGGTACTTCCCCTTTTTCAAAAATTATATCCATAATCATCAGTAATTTATTTCTAACCTCAGAGCCACCGTATTCAAGAAACTCAAGTGTAAAGTGTTATTTACCTCGTTTGGGAAGGAATTATTTGTAGTTTGACTTCTTGAATAACTTTTACAAATTGACAAAAAATCTGTAATAAGCATTAACACATCTGTCAACATTTCTCCTAAAGGTAGTATTTTTTTAAGATCTGGTTGTAAGGAGGGGGCTGCCGCGATGCTGTCTGTTTGAAGAGATTTATCTATGCTGGATTCAGTGACTTGGCACGATACGCTCGTTGAGTGTTCGAGAAGAACTCCAAAATCTTGGCATTAGAGTGGGTCAAGGGAAAGTGTAGGACTGACTGAAGTAGGCCCAGTCTCTATCTTACAGATGCAAAAAATTGCATCTGTAATATACCAGGAATAGCTAAGAGTAAAAAGTTGAAACATGAGTGGGCATATTGGACATACTGAGGGAGATGCTGAACCAAGTCAAAAAGACACTGCGTGCATCCATATAGTCAAAAGAGCGTATCTGAAATATTTTACATACAACGGAGGGTATTGGGTTGAAACTTTCAGGAAATGTAAAACTAAATCATTTGATGTTATGTACATCCAGAAGATAAAAAAAAGTATCTGGAATATCCCAAGATCCGCAAAGTGTATTAACTTGATACTTTTGGAGAATGTTTTTTTTTTTGAGAGGAGGGTATGTTGGAAAGCATCATAAGACACTGATAGTGTCCAGGTGTCAAAAGGGCTTATCTCTAATGTTTCAGGAACTACTAAGGGTATCGTTTGAACTTTTAAGGAATGTTCAGAAGGATTTTAATCTTAGGTTTGTCTGTTAAAAAAGAAAACTGGCTGAGCGGAAAGTCAGAAAAAGGGGTAAGACTGCATAGGTCACTTATGATGCTAAGAATTCTTTTTCTTTCAACTTCGCTACGAGGCGTTCGAGAGAAGCCAGAACAGGGTACAGAAAGATCTGGGGAAGAAGTAAGGTTTACCTTGGATTTAGTGGAGCAATCGAGACACCTCCAGGAGTTACTCCAGTTGGTAATATTTATCCTGGCACACTTTTCAGCCCCTGTGTGGAACCAAGAGTCACAATTAGCACATTTTATTGGGTTAAACTAAACTCGTAGTCAGCACTCGGGATAATATTGTCTTGTTTTGCCATTTGGTCATGCAAAGGTCAACAATCACGGAATGTCTCTGGCAAACAAATACAAAGTAGAAACAATAGGGAAAATCTTTTCAAGACAGTGGAAATCAGTTCTGTGAATATTTCTACCCTGTGTCCAAGGGCCGTCTTCAGCACAATACGAGAACAAGAGAGGAAATATGTATATATAAATAAACTTACATTAAATTGTGAGAATTAAAACTAAATAATGTTTTTTTTAACTTTTTTAAAAACAGCCTTAGCATCCTTACTTCAACAAGGTTCAACCAGGACTGACAAAAAGAATAAAATGAGAATATAAATTCATTCAAACTAAAGAGAACAAAGTGATTAAATGCAATTTCTGAGGGCATCACATTGTGAAATATATTCTTCGATTTTACAAGAATTTCTTTATATTCTACGGTTAATTATTTTATTGGCAAAAGGAATGGGGCATCCATTGCCGAAAAGAATATCTCTGATAAAGTTTATTTCTACATTTATATACGAATCGGAGCAAATATTCAGGGCACGATCAATGAGGAAGTTACAATGCTCTTTTAACTTGTGAGGGGTGATTTGAATTAAAGTTAAGATATCTATTGTTTTCTGAACACGATAATTTTTGAAAAATATTCACTCATCAGTAATGATTTGGGGATAAAAATAGGTGGTTCGAGAATCAATCGAAATTAATCTCAAAATAAATAATAATATTTCTTTGAACAGGGACTTAATTCTTTTTAATCACTAAATTCTTTATACTCAAATTTAATTAAAAATGATCTAACAAAATATTTTACTAAACCGATTTATAATAGTATTGAACCAGTTACGAAAAGGCCTTTGAGACAGGCTGCTAAGAAAGCAAGGTTGGCTCTGAGAAATTGCATTTAATTACTTTGTTCTCTTTAGTTTGAATGAATTTGTATTGTCATTTCATTCTTTTTGTCAGTCCTGGTAGAACTTCGCTAAGGCTGTTTTTAAAAAAGTTTAAAAAACATTATTTAGTTTTAAATCTTACAATTTAACTTAAGTTTATTTATATATTCATATTTTTTCTCTTGTTCTCGTATCGTGCTGAAGACGGCCCTTTGACATAGGGCCGAAATATTCACAGAACTGATTTCCACTGTCTTGAAAAGATTTTCCCTATTGTTTCTACTTTGTATTTGTTTATTATGGAAAGGCAGTGTGGTCTTCGTCGCTATTTTTGTCTAGCCTATGGGGAGCAGTTGACCTATGATATCTTTTATTTTATTAGTCTAGGTAAAAAAAAATGCTAATATTATCAATCAACAAAAATTTTTAGGATCATGTAGAAATGAAAATCTTATTCCCAAGTCTTAAAATATAAATTACATTTAAATACCCAGAGAGAAGCGTAATTCGCCCATACACTACAGTTAAAAACCATAGTCCATATTATTAAGAACAAAAAACAGAAAAGACATATAATTTCTTCAGAGAGAAAATCGTTGGAAATTTTTTTGCTGGAAAACCTGTCCACTGTTGATTTTGCTCAAGTTGTTAGATTAGAAAGGAATTTGTTTAGCCACGATTTTCGCTTGTCCAAGGAACGCCTCTATAAGAAATTGGAAGGCTTGCGAGATGAATCTTCGATGAGAAACCGTATTTATTCTCCAAGATTCACTCCTGGACCTGCTATTCTTAACCTCTCTTCTAAAACATTGGAACCCCAGGATATCAAAACACTAGAAAAAGGTCCAAAATTCTCTTTTCTACTGAAACAGGTTCCTGTGGCAGATATAGTTTCCTCTCTAGAGTCCGCTTTGCATAAACACTATCCCTCTGTTTCTAACCCTGATGAAGTTAGATCTGGTCTTATAGATACCCTCTATAACAGCCAAAAAAAGTTTAAGCCTCCTACCACTTCCACACCGAAAAATTTGCACGACATAAAAATACTATCTCTCCGAAAAGATCCTTCTATTATAATAACTAAAGCAGACAAAAGCAATTCATTTGTTGTCATGAAAACGACAGACTATGGCAGCAAAATTCTTTCGCATTTAAATGACACAATTACATATAAAAGAATAACTCATGATCGTACTGATCAGTTTGCTAATAATATTATAAATAAATTAAAGCAGCTAAAACAAAATGGTAAAATCACCCCACAATTATACAATAAATTTTTTCCCGTGGTAGTTTCTGTCCTAAACTCTACGGTTTACCAAAATTACATAAACAGGGTATTCCCTTAAGACCTATCGTAGCGTGTACTAAAGCCCCCGCTGCCAATATTGGGAAATGGCTTTGCACAGCTTTCAAACCATTATTGTATTCTCAAAATTCCTATACTCGTAATCCGGCAGATTTGGTTGAAAAACTTAGCAACACAAGTATTTCAGAAAACACAATAGTTAGTAGTTTTGACATTGTTTCTATGTATACAAATATAGATGTGACTATTTCTGAGGAATTATTAAAAAACAAAATAGAAGAAAATTACCACTTAATCGAGGCTTCAGCGACGGGAATTGATTGTGAAGTTTTAATGACTCTGGTTAAAATTTGTAATAAGTTTTCTATGTATTTTCAACTTTGCGATTATTTTTATCAGCAAAAAAATGGGTTACCCATGGGGGCACCTTTATCCGGGCTACTGGAAAATATTTATGTCGAGAACCTTGAAAATTGGGAATTAAATTCTTATTTTTTTAAAAAAATGTCTATTGGGGTTGTTATATGAATGACGTAATTACACTTTGGAATTATGGGGAAGATGAACTTCGGGGCTTCTTAGATCATCTTAACACTTATGACCGAAATTTGCAGTTCACCCTAGAAGTTGAAATTGAAAATAAACTACTGTTTTTAGATGTGTTAATTATTCGTAATGCTGATAAACTGGATTTTAATATCTATCTATCGAAAGCCAACATAAAACAATAGATATCTTCATTTTAATTCAAATCACCCCCCACAAGTTAAAAGAGCAGTTGTAACTTCCCTCATTGATTGTGCCCTGAATATTTGCTCCGATTCATATATAAATGCAGAAATAAACTTTATCAGAGATATTCTTTTTGGTAATGGATACCCAAGTCCTTTTGTCAATAAAATTATGAACCGCGGAATAAAAAGACATTCTTTTAAAATCGAAGGATATATTTCACAATGTGAGGCTACTGATAAGCCCTCAAATATTATCTATCTTCCGTATATCCCAAAAGTCACAAAAAAATTAAAAATATTCGCACAAAAATAATCTGTACGTAGTTTTTACTATTAATTTTAAAATCATTAATTTCTTAAATTCCAGTGAAGATGGGACCCCAGTTACTCGCCAAAGAGGGTCTATCAAATATCCTGTGATTGTGGAAAATACTATGTCGGCAGGACCCATCAGAATCTAGAAAAATGGTTACAACAGCATTAAAAAGACATAGACATGGCATTAATTTCAAATAGTTCCAACAACGCCTTTGATTCTGCTTTATGTCGGCATATATTTAATAATCCGTCCCCCACGATACTTTTTGAAAAATCTTCACTCATCAGTAATGATTTCGGGATAAAATATGTGATTCGAGAATCAATCGAAATTAATCTCAAAATAAATAATAATATTTCTTTGAACGGGGACTTAGGGGAATACTCACTAAATTTTTTATACTCAAATTTAATTAAAAATGATCAAACAGAATATTTTACTAAACCGATTTATAATAGTATTGAACCAAATACGAAAAGGCCTTTGAGACAGGCTGCTAAAAAAGCAAGGTTGGCTCTGAAAAATTGCATTTAATCACTTTGTTCGCTTTAGTTTGAATGAATTTATATTCTTACTTCATTCTTTTTGTCAGTCCTGGTTGAACTTCGCTAAGGCTGTTTTTAAAAAAGCTTAAAAAACATTATTTAGTTTTAATTCTTACAATTTAATGTAAGTTTGTTTATTTATACGTATTTTCTCTCTTGTTCTCGTATTGTGCTGAAGACGGCCCTTGGACATAGGGCCGAAATATTCACAGAACTGATTTCCACTGTCTTGAAAAGATTTTCCCTATTGTTTCTACTTTGTATTTGTTTGTTATGGAAAGGCAGTGTAGTCTTCGTCGCTATTTTAATGTCTCTGGTACAATAGCTTTAAACATAGAGATGTTGACAGGTTGAACTTTTGTTTCAGACTACTCCTATTTCAGTAGGCTATTACTTAGTGTAATAAAGGGCTAACTTTTCCTCAGCCCTCTCAACAATAAACCCTCAAAGTATTTAACAACATATTTTATGTTTAAACACTGTACTATCATAGGCAACGCAATAGCACTGGCTAAGTAAAGAGTGATAAGGCTTAAATGTGTTACTTTTTTCCTTTCGAACGGAAAGAGTTATCGTAAAAATCGGAGGCGACGTATTTGATTGCAAATTTAAATTCCCAGTGATCTTTTTAGAAGTTAAAAGTAATGGAGGGGCAACCAAACTCCTCCTCTCAACCTTGCCACTTTTTGCTGCCCTCTTCCAAAGATATCCGATCATAATTTTGATAAAGTAATTTTTTTCAAAACAATTGAAAGGTTTAATAGCTATGCCTCTGGGATGGGTATATAGTCCTTGGGTCAACGGCTGTAAGCTATGAAGATTGTTTACTTATAGGTCCAGCTAGTGGAAAAGGAAGGGAGGGAATTGTTTGGTGTGGGGTTTCCAAAAAGGCCAAAGGTGTTAAGGTTAAACTTTCAAGGAATTTTAAGGAATATGTTGAAATAAGTCAAAACACAACTGTCTATGAAAGTAGTCTAAAGGGTGAATCAGCAATATCTCATGAACGGTACAGGTTATTAAGTAGATACTATCAAGGCGAGTTGAGAGGAATGCTTAATTAACCAAAAGATGCTATGCGCCTACTACTACTGCTGCTGCTGCTATCACTGCTGTTTTTACTGCTTTCACTACTGCTAGAGCTAAGGCTGTTAAGGTGAAACTTGCAGGAAATGTCGAGGGGAGTATTGAAAGAAAAAATACCACATATGCCTGCATATTGCCAAAAGGACAATCACCAAAATCTCACAAACGCCTTAGAGCATTAACTCGCAAACGCCTTAAGGTATTAACTCGAAACTTTCAAGACAAGTTGTGGGGAATGCTGACTTAACCAAAAGATACTTTGCGCGTATTACTGCTATTATTACTACTGCAACTGATAGAACTACAGCTGTTTCAACTGTAGCAACACTACCATTACTATTACTACTCTGACTGCGACTGTGACAATGAGCAGTTGTGAATGCGACTACTTACGACTCTGACAGCTCGTGACTGTGGCTACTTCTGATACTTGCTACTGCGGCTAAATGTGACGGTGGCTGTGACTGCTTGCGACGACTTTTGACTGCCACTGCAACTGCAGCTGAGACTACATGAGACCGGGACGACTTGCGACTTGTGATTACTTGCAACTCAAACTGCTTACGACTCTGGCTAATTGTGCCTGTGACTAATTTTGACTGCAACTACTTACGGCTACGAATAATTACGCAAGGCAGGATAAAAAAAAACATTTAGGTGGCCCAAAGGGAGTATCTGCAATAGCTCAGGAATGACTTAGTATATAAAGGTAAAACCTTCAGGGCATTTTGAAGTAAATCAAAAGAAACTATTTGAATCCAGATTGTCAAAAGATCATATATATATATATATATGTAATACTAGCTGTTGGTACCCAGCCCCTCCCCCGCGCGCGTAAGTTGTTACGCTTACGTGCCATTGTAGTTGTGTCCCTGTGTCCCACCTGTGAATATATATATATATATATATATATATATATATATATATATATATATATATATATATATATATATATATATATATATATATATATATATATATATATATATATATATATATATATATATATATATATATATATATATATATATATATATATATATATATATATATATATATATATATATATATTACTACGTAAAACTTGCGAATATACAACATTCTTTGCTGTCACTTTGTCTGTCCATATAAATAGATTGTCAGGTTTACCAACTCTTGAACATGCAACATAATAATTGTCCATGGGAAAACTATCCGTATTCAGATCTATACCGCATTTTTCTAACGATTGCCCTTGAGCTTCGTTGATGGTGATTGCTAATCGAACATTCCCTGTGTCCCCGTCATCATTTATATATCCCCCTGTGCCCTCGGCGTCCTGTTGTAGTTATGTCCCTGTGTCCTCGTCGTCATTTATATTCCCTGTGTCCCGGTCGTCATTTGTGTCCCGGTATCCCAGTCTGTAATTTCTCTTTGAGTGTCCCGGTCGTCATTTATATTCCCTCTGTCTCGGTCGTAATTTGTATCCCGGTCTGTAATTTCTCTTTGAGTGTTTTTACTTTTTAGTTTTTTACCTTTTTTCTTTTTTCAGTTTTCTTTTTCTTCTTTATTTTTCAGCGTCACTATGAAATACATATCGCCGAACCTTTGTTTTTTTTTAACTAAAATCTGGTAGGCATTGATGACCTTATCCAAGTAAATATCCCAAACCCAATCATCATCGCTATTATTTTCAGTTTTGATATGTTTTGACTCTCGCTGTCCAGGTGGATTTTCATCTAACTGCGCGGTTCTGCGTTCTTTAGCCGCAAGCCTGTTTTCATTCTGTTCTTGTGATTCCTCGGCAAGCTTTCTTTTCTTACTTTCTCAATCAGCCGCAAGTCTGTTGGCATAGACTCTTTGAGCAGCTTCCTCGGCTGTTGCCATTGTAGGTTCTTCAGTCATTTTACAATTAGAAATTCCTCTTTCAACGATCTTCTTACAATTAAAAATTTGGCTTTGAACGATTTTCTTAAATACCTGTGTCCTGGTCGTCATTTATATTCCCCGTGTCCTAGTCGTCATTTGTGTCCCAGTATCCCAGTCTGTAATTTCTCTTTGAGTGTCCCGGTCGTCATTTATATTCCCTCTGTCCCGGTCGTCATTTGTGTCCCGGTCTGTAATTTCTCTTTGAGTGTTTTTTCTTTTTAGTTTTTCTTAGTTTTTTACCTTTTTTCTTTTTTCAGTTTTCTTTTTCTTCTTTATTTTTCAGCGTCACTATGCAATACATATCCCCGAACCTTTGTTTTTTAACTAAAATCTGGTAGGCATTGATGACCTTATCCAAGTCAAAATCCCAAACCCAATCATTATCGCTATCATTTTCAGTTTTGATATGTTTTGACTCTCGCTGTCCAGGTGAATTTTCATCTAACTGCGCGGTTTTGCGTTCTTTAGCCGCAAGCCTGTTTTCTTGCTGTTCTTGTGATTCCTCGGCACGCTTTCTTTTCTTACTTTCTCTATCAGCCGCAAGTTTTTTTGCATAGACTCTTTGAGCAGCTTTCTCTTCTATTGCCATTGTAGGTTCTTCAGTCATTTTACAATTAAAAGTTTTTCCGTCCACGATCTTCTTACAATTAAAAATTTGTCTTTGAACGATTTTCTTATATACTTTTAATGACGTCATCATCATAACAACACATGACGACAACTAACTTCATGACGACATGATGAAAGAACCATTCTATATCCAGGAGGTCAAACAGACTTTGCTTGAAACTTTCAAGGAATGCTCAGTTTGGGGGAGTAGGATGTTGGAAAACATCCTAAGAAAACGACACTTAGAAAATCCAGGTTGTGAAAAAAGATTATTTGTAGTATCTTAGAAACGACCAAGAGGGTCAAGTTTAAACTTTCTAGGGATGCTCAGAGGGATTTTGAACTAAATCAAAAGACACTGTGTACATCCGGGTTGTCAAAAAGGCGTATCCGCAACATATTAGCAATGGACTAGGGAATTACGTAAAAACCATCAGGGAATGCTAAGGGCACTGGTGAACTAAATCTAAAGAAACTTTACACATTTAAGTTTCCAAAACGCTGTATCTGGAATATTTAAGGTTATTAAGCAGAAATGTTCAAAAAACCATTTTTGTTAATTTTTATTGGGGGGAGGGGTGCTGTTGAACCTGCTCAACAGACATTATACACATTCAAGTAGCCAAAAAATTGCATCTGTAATATACCAGGAATAGCTAAGAGTAAAAAGTTGAAACAAGTTGGGCATATCGGACATACTGAGGGAGATGCTGAACCAAGTCAAAAAGACACTACGTGCATTCATATAGTCGGAAGAGCGTATCTGAAATATTTCACATACAACGGAGGGTATTGGGTTGAAACTTTCAGGAAATGTGAAACTAAATCATTTGATGTTATGTACATCCAGGAGATAAAAAAAAGTATCTGGAATATCTCAAGATCCGCAAAGTGTATTAACTTGAGACTTTTGGAGAATGTTTCTTTTGAGAGGAGGGTATGTTGGAAAGCATCATAAGACACTGATAGTGTCCAGGTGTCAAAAGGGCTTATCTCTAATATTTCACGAACAACTAAGGGTATCGTTTGAACTTTTAAGGAATGTTCAGAAGGATTTTAATCTAAATCCATAAACACTGTGTACATCTAGGATGTCAAAAAGGTGTATCTGCAATTTTACAGAAATGGACCAGGGCATCACATTGAAACTTGTTATAAATGTCAAGAAATATTTGAGTTAAACCATAAGACACTAAGAGCATCATGATTGTCACAATAGCATATCTACAATATATCAACAGAAGATAATAGTATTTATTTAAAACTTTAGTGAAAGATGATTTTGATTTATACCTGAATCAAAAGCTAGGCAGTACATCCGGTTTGTCGATAGGTTGCATCTACAATGTCTCAGGAATGGCTATGGGTATTATGTTGAATCTTTCACGGAATCCTAAACGGAATTTTAGACTAAAGCTCAAGACCCTACATGCATCCAGGTTTTCAAGATAGAGTAACTGCAATATCCCAGGAATTGGTAAGGTATTTAGTTAAAGATTCAAAGAAATGCTGAAGGAGATGTTGAACTAAATCCAAACACACTTTTTGCACCCAGGTTGTCAAACAAGCGTATCTACATTATTTCAGGAATGGATATGGGAGTTAAGTTGAAACTTTCAATGAATATTCAAGGAGATAACTGAATCATAAGACACCATTTTCATCCAGGATGTCAAAAGGAATGTCTGTGATATCGAAGTACAGTTAAAGGTATATATTAACGGCTCAAGGGGCCAAGCTGAAATTTTGGGCGAATATTTGACGGTAAGATCAAGTAGATTTTAAATTTTGACGTAGAAAGACTAAGGAGAGCTTATCAAGGGAAAAAATTGTGTGAAAAAATGCCGTTGAATTGATTCTTAGTGTTAAATATCTATTTTAATGCTAATCCACTTATTTCAGGCCATGAAGACACCCAATTAAAGCTTTAAATCGGAAACAAATCTAGTTGAATTTATTCTTTACGTCCTACCTTTAATTCTAATTTTTAAACAACAAATCACATTTTTTTAAAAAAAAGGAGCTCTATCCTCCCAAACGAAATTCCTTAGCTTCCTCGAGTATCCCCTTAACATTAATTGAAATTTTACACTTTATTCCATCAGTCGTTTCTTAGATATTGCATATACGCCCTGTTTTAAAGCCAGGATGCCCTGGATGCACACACTATCTTATGGTTAGTACAACATATCCTTAAAGTTTCAACTTGAAGCCATCAGCCGTTTCTAAGATATTACAAAAATGTTCTTTTGAAAATCTGGATGCATGGAGTGCGTTTTGAATTACTTTGACAAATCCCTTCAAATTTCTCTGACAGTTCCAACTTATACCGTTAACTCTTCCTGACATGTTGCAGTTTTGTCATTTTGACACCATGGATACACTTATAGCCTGCAGATTTAGTTCAATGTCCCGCTAAATATCCCCTAAAAGCTTCAAATTAATACGCTTTGCTGTTTCTTAAGTATTTTAGATTTGCTCTTTCGACAACCTTGATACAAATATGTCTTTTCTGCTTTTTAGTTCAAAACCCCCTCTTCCTGTCATGAAAGTAACAATTTGATATCATTAGCTATTCTTGAAAAAATCCCTGATATTTGCATCTGACAACCTTGACACGGATAGTGTTATTTGGTTCAACATCCCCCTCAACACTCCCTGAAACTTTCGACTTGTTACCCTTAGACTTTGCTGATAAGCCATAGATACAGCATTTTGACAGCCTGTATACTTATAATGTCACTTGATTACGCTTAGTAGCCCTCCAAACATTCTGTAAGAGTTTCAAGTAAAACCTCTTGCTATTCTTGAGATATTGATAATGCGCTTTTTTGACACCCGAGATTTGCAAAGTATATTTTGATTCTGTTTAACATTCCCTGAAATTTTCAACTCAATGCTGTCAACAGTTTGATGTTGCAGATTCGTTCTTTGACGTATGAAAACAAAGAAAGGGAATAAAAAATGAAAAGAGAAAAAACAAATAGGTGAAAAAACGAGAATATTATCAGCCAGTAGCTAAATATGAAAAACAAGCAAATATTTCGACAAGGACCTCCGCCAAGTCGTCCTCAGTGCTCAAAGAAAACAAAGAAAAAAAACCCAGCAAAATCTAAACACAGCAAAAACACAACTACAATGGCGCGTAACGACTTACGCGCGCGAGGGGAGGGCGTGCTTGGGGGGGGGTGCGAAGTGCCCCCATCAACTAGGTAGCTTTCAATAAAACTTCCTCATACATCAAAAGACAAAAACAATAGAAATTTAAAGAACGAAAAAGGAAAGAATAAAACAGATAAGATCAGGAAAAGGACAAAGAAAGCTACTCTGCTGTGGCATAACCATAATGCTGTTAAACAGAAATGTAAGTTTATTTTGTCATCAAATCAAAATTTTAATTTTGTTTTTAAAAATGTCAGCCGTTTAGATTTAACCTGAAGACATCAGGACAGTCTTAAATCGTAAGCTATCTTGTAGAGAGTCTAAGACAATGTATTAGTATATTTTAAATTGTTTAAAAGAAACTTATTGATTGTTTCTTTATGTTTATCTTTCTTGTATCTCAAAAGTCATTATTGATATTTTTTTGGTCCAGATGTTGTGTATTGTTCTTGTTTTACTTTTATATAAATAGAAAGTAAGTCTTACTTTCTAGTTTTTCAGTTTTTCTTGACAGCTCATATCCATTTCCAAACGCTTTTTCCGTTCTATATAAGTAAAAAAATCATGAATTTTGGTCCTTAATCTTTGAAATCTTGCTTAAAGATCTCAGCCTTGCTACAACTATAGCCATATGAAGTAGGATCAAATCACATTCCTTGCACGGCACTTTATTTTATATTTTATAAAGGCTCAGTTTTTCATTACTTTGCTGTCCTAAGCAAACTGGTCTTAGTGTCTACAATATATCATATATTTCAAATAAACTTGGTTTAATTATATGTTTAATCCGACTGTAAACCAGTTTAAAAATTATGCTAACTTGTATTGACTAAAATCAATTTTCCACTGAATTCAATTCCTTCCTTGAATACAGAACAGAACTCGATATGGAAAGTGACGTACAAAGAACATTTTTTGATCTTCTGATTTGGTATAGTGTAATAAAGTTTATTTTACAAGTTAGAAAATCATAACTCAACCATGAGGTTCATATCCACTAGCTATTGATTTCCTTAGCTTCACCTTCATAGCGTCATCTAGTGCCATCTAAAAAAGAGATAAAGACAACTTTTTCTTCACAAACGAAAAAAAAAAAAAATTAAATCCAACTTATAGCGAATAATCTGAAAAAATATGTTATGTTTTTGTACAAGTACAACTGATTCGGGTCTTTCCTGGAAGTAATTACAACGCTCACAAAAAATTAGTGTGCGGGATATGTGGAATGCAGGAACATTACCCATAATTCCTGCACAATTCCTGTCCAGGGATAACAGCTACAAGTTTTTCAAAATTGTTGGGCTTACATCATAACTATTTTAGTTTGATTGTCTTGATTAGTACCAGCAGATACTAACCATACAACATTAACTTTTAAATACAGCATGTTGAACCCTTAAGCTGCAATGCATCTACAGCTTTATTTTAATATTCTCTACGATGTGACCATATTAAGAGAAACTTAAAATTTGCACAAGGGCGATCATCTTATTGCAGCAAATAAAAAACACACCCGCAACAATTTTATTACAAAGTCTCTGGGATAATTTAATTTTTGTGTTTCAAAATTATAGAATTTTGGATTGCAAACAGAATTGAGCTTTTTGGAAGGAAAAAGATGAGAATTTATAATCAAGTTTTTGTTCAGAATTGAAACAATCATATTTTTTTCTAGCACCTACGTACCTTGATTTAATGAAGCTTTTATTTACCACCAATGCAAAATTCAACCAAAAAGCGTAAGAGAATCCTTAAGAAATTAGTCGTAATGAACTATTGTCATAGGCAGTGCAATAGTGGTGCCTAAGTAAAGAGCGATGTGGGCACAATGTATTAATTTTTTTTCTTTTAGACCAGGGCACTTCGTATCGAAGGATTTGTCGTGAAAACTTCGAACATGGCTCATTTTATTTGAAATTGGAAGGGCTTGCCCCCTTTTTAATAGTCGAAAGTGATTGGAGGTTAACTAAAACCTTTTCCATGCGCACCATTTCTCTGAACACATCCAATCAAAATTTTGAGACAGCCATTTTATTCAACGTAGTTGAAAGGTCCGGAAATTATTTCTTTGAGGATGACCCCCCCGAGCCCTCAGGGCAAGGGTTTTACGTTATGCCCTGGGGAAATATAAGGTTTATATAGAAAGGATGATCGTATAAATTTGGAAGGGGCTCATTGAATTGATAATCAGAAGTTTAATGTGCTTTTTGAGATTCAGAGTGATGGGAGGGTCGATACCCCTCCCCCTTCTTACCTCGTACTTTCCAAAAATATATTTCATAGACATTTTGAAATGGTGTGTCGTAGAAACTTCGAAAAAGACTCATTCAATTTGTAGTTGAAAGGGCCAGTGCCCTTTTTAATTGTCGAAAGTGATTGGAGGGTAACTAGCCCCCTCCCACGCCCACCATTTCCCAAAACACATTCAATCAAAATTTTGAGATAACCATTTTATTCAACTTAATTGAAAAGTCCGGAAATTTTGTCGTTGAGGATGACCCCCCCCCCAGAGCCCTCAGGGCAAGGATTAAGTTATATCCTGGGAGCATATAAGGTATGAATAGAAAGGATCATCGTATAAACTTCGGAAGGGGCTCATTGGATTAGTAACCAGAAGTCCTAGTGCCCTTTTTAAGATTCACAGTAATGAGAGGGTGGATATTCCCCCTCCCCCCGATACCTCGTATTTTCCTGAAATACATCTGATAGAAATTTTGAAGTGGCATTTTTTTGTCGTGGAAACTTCGAAAAAGACTCATTCGATTGGAAATTAAAAGAACTATTTTTGTTCGTCAAAAGTACGCTAATTGGAGGGCAACTAACCCCCTTCCCACGGCCACTATTTTCCCAAACACATCCAATCAAAATTGAAGAGAGCAAATTTGTTCAACGTAAAAGAAACGTCAAGAAAATATGTCTTTTAGGATGACCCCCTCAGAGCCCTCAAGATGCATTTCCCCGAGCTCATCTAATTTTAATTTTAATATGGCCATTTGTTGTCATAGGAACTTCGAAAACAGCTCATTCGATTGGAAATTGAAAAGGTCAGTGCTTTTTTTAATGGTTGAAAGTGATTGGAGGGGAGCTAACCCCCTTCCCGCGCCCACCATTTTCCCAAACATATCCTATAGAAATTTTGAGATAGCCATTTTGCTCAAAGTAATTGAATGGTCCGTAAAATATGTCTTTGGGGTTTTTCCCTCCAAAGCTGTATACAGTTGTACGTTATGCCCTAAGGGCATATAAGGTATATATAGAAAAGGTGATCGTATGAGCTTCAGAGGGGCTCATTTGATTCATAATCAGAAGTTCTAGTGCCTTTTTGAAGAGTCGGAGTGATTGGAGGATGGATATCCCCCAACACCTCTTTTTTTACTGAAATGCATCTGATAGAAATTTTGAGATGGCAATTTGTTGTCGCAGAAACTTCTAAGGCAGCTCAATCGATTGGATATAGAAGGGCTCAGTACTCTTTTAATAGTCCAAAGTGATTGGAAGGCGATACCCCCTGTCTCTTGCCCACCCTTTTCCCAAACACATCCAATCAGAATTTCAAAATAGCCATTTTGTTCAACGTAATTAAACGGACCGGAAATTTGTTTTTTTGAAGATGACAAGCCCACCACAGCCCTCAGGGCAGGGTAAGCTATGCCCTGGGGGATATTAGGTAAATATAGAAAGAGTGATAGCAGAAACTCCGGAGGGAACTTGTTGGATTGGTAATCAGAAGTTCCAGTGTCGTTTTTAAGTTCAGAGTAATCAGAGGGTGGATAGCCCCCACCCCTCCAATCTTCGTATTTTTCCGTAATGTATCTGATAAAAATTTTGAGATGGCATTTGCTTTCGTAGAAACTTCGAAAAAGGCTCATTCGATTGAAAATCAAAAGAGCTAGTTCCCTTTTCATTAGTCAAAAGTGATCGAAGGCCAACAAATCCCCCACCCCACAGTCATCAATTTCCAAACCCCATCTAATTAAAATTTTGGGATAGACATTTTTTTTTTTACTGTAGTTGAAAGGTCTGGAAATTTTGTCTTTGACAACCCCCGTACCTTCTCAAGACCAGAGCATAATTTGCACTATGCTGAAAAAAATGGCTGTGGATTGTCAGTTTAGTATAATACATATACTCATATATATTCCTTAAATTTTTAATAATGTTAAATTTTAAAAAGTTAAACATTCTAACGTATTTTGTTTATTCAAATCATACAACAAATAACCGAGTCAAACTCAAAATGAGCAAAAACTAACAGGAGTAGGGCTTGCAACCCACATGCCTTCTCAAGACCAGAACACAATTTGCACTTTACTAAAAATAAAATATATTTAAAAGGTTTTCAATTTGTTTTCACTTTTTAATTTTTTTTTACTAGATATATCAAGTGGGAAGATATCCCCCTTGCACTCCAGTTACAGAGCTAGTGTCTGATATCCTTTTTAAGGGTAGCAAGAGAATGGAGATTAAACAGCCCTTCTCTTTAGCCCATTCATTTTCCATGCACATCCAGTCAAAATTTTGAGACAGCCATTTTGTTCAGCCTAGTAGAACGGTCCAGCAACTATGTCTTTAGGGATATTAGGAATGTCAACTCCAACAATTATGCAATTGGCCTAATACTTAAAACTAAATATTGCTTTAAAGAAAATCAAAAGGCATTGTGTTAAATGGTTGCCAATAAGACACCTCAGCAATATATCGAGAATCAATGGGGGGTACTAAGTTGAAACTTCTGGGGATACTACTATTACTACTTCTATTCTTACAATTTAAATAAATAAAAAGAGTGTAAGTATATGTCAAAAAGCATAGATAGAATATTTTGGGAATGATATTAGGTTTTTATTTTTCAGGTCAATTTCAGAAGCTATACAAATAAATTAATAAATATTGTTTGTGTCAGGATTGAAAATTGTTAGAAAGTTTCTCCAGCATACGAAAAGCAACCCATACTATGGATTCTTATAGAAGAAAACTTAAAAGATATACAATATTTTTACTCCGTGAAAAAGACTATGTCAATATAAAACGAACAAAAATTAATTTAAAAAATTTTTCCACCAGACAAGTTTCTCAAAGAAAAGTGCAAGTTTTACAAGTTTTTCAAAATAAGCGCAAATATTATTCTGGTCTTGAGAAGACATAGGGGCTTTCAGCCCCACTTATGTTAATTTTTGCTCGTTTGGAGTTTGAATCGGCTATTTATTGTAATTTCTGTTCATTTTGAGTTTCGTTTATTTATTGGTAGTGATTTATGGTAGTTATACGTTTGGAATATTACTTGACTTTATTTTTCTCCTTCTTGGCTTAATGGAGCTCTGCTTTTCTTTGAAAAACCTGTCTTGTGGCGAAAGTTTTTTAAATTAATCTCGAAAAACAGTCCTTAGCAAAGAAACACACTTGCTTATTTGAAAAAAAAAATATAGCATTATAAACGGTTATTTAGCCTATTGTAGAATATGCATGCATTAAAGTCTGTATGTTCATGTGTCGTACTTTTTATGCAACCCTGTCCAGGAAAATAGAAAATTTGTAATATTATGGTGGATTTTAAAAATAAAATTGGAATATTTCCAATGCCTACTGTCTTGGCGAAGTTTTTATTTTTTATTTTTTTTGCATAATTACAGAACTCTGTAGTGAGGAGAAACTGGGAATTTTCAATACAACTTTTATGTTAACTCGAAAATTATAATTACATTTTTTTTCTTGTACAAAAACAGCTTGATTTAATGAAACTTTCACCTACAATACAAAAATTCCACCGAAATTCCTAAGAGATTTGTTATGTATTTAATCATAAATGAAATAACAATTTATTAAAAAGGCCTTTGGGAGTTCCTTATTTAGGAAAAAAATATGCGCCTTAAGCGCATATTTTTAAGCCTCTTAAGCTCATATATCATAGAATAAACAAAAAATGAAGACCATACGTTTCAGCATCATCCAGTTTTAGAGCGAATCTATCAACAAAATACAAAAATTGCTATAAGGACTATAGGGCATATTATTGTGATTTCGAAAATACAAGAGGAATATTTCCATGCCGAGAGTTTTTGAGAAATTACAGTAAAATTAAAAAGAGAATTTTTGTAACTTTATAGAACTTTTGAGCGAAAGAAAACTGAGAATTCTATTGTAAGTTTTTAAGCTAAGCTGAAAGCATAACTGTATTCTTTCAAGCCCTGACACACCTTGATCTTTTAAGGGCTTTTTGGAAAAATGCAAACATTGGCTAACAAATCCTAAGAAAACTATTACACATTGTATCATAAACAAAATATCATTTTGCAAAAAGAGAAATCTTCAAGAGTCCCTCAAACTTCCTCATTTCAAGAATACTTTGCATCTTAGAGAAAGAAAAGGTTAATTTTTGTTTGCTGCATCAGTTGGATGGTCTAAATAAAAGAAAAAGTGTATATCCAGAATTTATTAATTTTGTTTTATAACATCAAGGGGAGAATCATTGAAACGAGAGTCGTTAGGAAAGGATACCTTATCTTCTTACATTGAATAAAGGGGGATTTACGGAAATAAAACGAAGCACATACTTAATTTCTTAGAATTTCCAAGAATACGAGATATGAAAATAAATTACAAAATGATTTTTACCTCATACCAATTAATTTTGCTACACCACTGCTTAGGTTTGTTGCAATGCAGATCTTTAACTTCTTTTTTTTAAACAAAGATTTACAAACTACTTTGCTCTTGCCATATGTTATTTCTCTACACTAATAGCTTTATCAATATGACGTTGCTCAGAGCAATTTAGCTTCTTCCTTATCAGTTTTTAACAGCTTGGTTCTCGCATGTATTACCGCTACCCCACTTTTTAATTTCTTCTCTCTTCATAGAAAATAGTTCATGATTATGTAACTATTCAAATAAAACAGCGAATATGTTTTTTGTGCCATGTTGCATCTGGGACAGGCTTCATTAGGGGCAATAACGTAGTCAACGAATAAGGTCTAATTTCTTACTACATTTAAGGAAAGATAAAGGAAAATGAGCGGAAAAAAAATTTACATTTTGAAGTTGGTTTTGTCCTATTGTATCTTATTAGTTAAGTTTTTTGCATGTTTTCGGTCAGCTATTCTTTTTTTAAACACAGCCGATATGGCTTTTGCCCTATTATAAATAACATTACGCTGTATTATATACAGCGATTGTACACATGGAAAACACCACTCTACTCCCGTTTGTACACATATAAAGAATTGCACACATGGGCGGTTGGGCGATGCCACAGCAATAATTCACAAATGACCTTCATAATTTTGCTAATAAAGTATTCTGTTTTCGTCATGTTTTGTTGTCATTAAACTTCACTTCTCGAGTGTGTTTTATATAATGCACAAGTACTGGGTTTTAACATTTTATTGGGATGTTTCCATATTTCTGAAATTATATTATCTTCTACTCTAGCTTTTTACAGGGAACTTCAAACTTAACAAATATTACGTACTTGAAATCAGCTACAACTTTAACTTCCCTAAATGCATTGTAATCCTTTTATAACTTAAATTCTATTGTTTTTAACCCAGAGTTCGTCGAGATTCAAACAGGGTTTTATTTAAGACGAGGATGACCTTTGCTAGCTTGATTTTAAGCCTTGGGATAGGAAATGTTTATAACGGTCAAAAAATATGCTATTAAACTCTACTTTCTTCTGTAAATTCTGTAAATTGTTGGTTTTAAACGAGGTTCTCTACATAAGTAAATTGGAAGAAATCGGGATAGTTAAAGTCTTAGTTCACATGAACATAATCAGCTTGAGTATAAGGCCAAGTTCTCAATCTTTCTTATAAATATTTATTTAATTCGAAGTTACAAATTAATCCAGATTTTACCTTGTGTTTTGGTTTTAACTATTAATTTATGTTAAAACATGGCACAGGGATAAAGCCCAGCATTTCGTCAACTGCAGACAAAATTTACTCCAAAACTTTGAACGAAATAGTTCATTTTTAAAGTTAACAGTTAATCTGATAATATGAAATATCCTTTCACATAAAACTAAGAAAAAAGGGACTCTAAGTTGTGACCTCAAACAGTTTTGTTCATTAAGAGAATGTAAGCATGACAAACCATCTGCTACGTAAATACACACATAATGTTTGCTTACCGGATTGCGAGATTTATAATATTTGCATCCGATTGTGTATTAGTAGGTAGTCATTTAGTTAGAACAATTAATGATTCTTCTACTTTTAACCTGTCTAATTAACATGTGCCTTTACTATTATTATTGAATTCTTCTAGCATTTCCCATTAAGTAGTACTCTTGCCTTTTTTTGTAAAAAACCTACCACTTTCGAGCACACATCAAAAAATTAATTAAATGAAATCAAGTCTATCTGACAAAAATATAGCAATACAAGCTTAGATGACGGATTAGATGAAATTTATATGAAAAATATTAAAAATTGTGGAGCTTTCTACGAATCACGAGGTCCTTGCGTAGGCTACATACCAGACCCTAACTAAACACCAGTCCTACAAAAAGAGACTCCCTTTTCCATGCTAAAAATAAGTTTTACGCGGTCTCTCAAAAAACAAATTTTCATACTAGTATCAAATTTAATGTGAAAAAAGAAGAATGGAGCATACCCTGATGCACCGGTTCGTTAGTGCTGTCTTAGGGAATAATTAGCCGTTTGCCTGATTCTGTTGAAAGTTGATATAGAGACACATTAACGTGGGTAATTTCGAATATAATTTTTTCTTTTACTTTCACCGTCCAATATAAGGGTTTATCCCTTTTCAAACTGTTTATTTAAGGTTTTTAATTGCTTTTAGGTCGAGAAAGAATGTAAAATGTTGCATAGGAATACAAATAAGCCATATTACGTGTTAGGGTGGCTTTCTTATAAGAAATTCGACTTGCTTTGCATTTATAAGAGCTATTTTTAAAACCTTTTAAATGAAAATACATAAGAGATTGTTCTTAATTTTTTATCGTCATTTTTAAAACTGATGTATTTTCATTCTTAGTCCATCTCACGCTATAGTTTGGTTTCATTGCAACTGTAACAGCTTATTGCTAGAATATAGCTTGCTCATAGAGAAGAATTTTTGCCCAGCTATTTGGTATGTATGCTTATGTAATGCTTAATTCTAAGCAATTTTTTTTATTGAATTTAACATGGGTATGCAATCAATGCATATAGTATATGTTTTGACAAATTTAAATTTCATATTAATCTGTGTCATAACTTAGAAAAATGGAATACCTTTTTTCGCTTGGCTTCAACTCTGGATTTGTAAATAAATTCAATCAACGCAACCACCATAGCTAAAACAAGCCCTCCAATGAGAATGTAGAAAATACCAGCAACATTGCTTAAAGACAATTCGTTCTGTGACGTGTCCTGAAGATAAAATGAACTATTATATTAATAATATGATTTTTTGTCTTTTGGAGGTGGAAGGTAAACATAGTGAAAAATATGGCGGATTTGTACAAACAGAGAGAGAGAGAGGAAAGAGATAGAGATAGAGAGAGAGAGAGAGGGTAGGGAGAGAGAGAGAGAGAGAGAGAGAGAGAGAGAGAGAGAGAGAGAGAGAGAGAGAGGTAGGGAGCAAACACCAGAGGCAAAGGAGCAATATTTAATAGCAAATGAGAGAGGGGAGAGAAACAAAGGGAGGAATGACTCAGTAGTAGTTCCCTTGGGTTCATTAGTGTATGTTAGACTACAGACTCTTTGAAACATAAAGCAAGTTTTACTGTAGCATAATTGAAGAGCATTGAATTATTATAAATTGCTGTTTATAAAATTGAAATGAAAATATTTAGCGTAATGAGTTGACGGTTAAAGAGAGAAGCGGTAGGTTCCGTCACAAAAAAAAATCTATTTGTTCATATTTTAGTAACACTCTTAAAATTTATTTAAAAGTTATTTTGTTTTACTTGATCTTTGGTTCATTTTTAATATTAAATTTAGGCTTTTCATAAGTTTGAAAAGCGCTACTACACCCTAAATCCTCCGCTCTTTGTGATGAATTCTAATTAATATAAATAACAAAGTATTTCTGATGAAACTAAAAAGATTTTTAAAAAGTAAATACAGATAATGCATGAATAAATACGGAATTCACGGCGGCATTTACATTCGCCTGGTTCTTCGCGTTTTTTAAGACGTGGGGCTTGAAACCTCCAATTGATTGTTTTCAACCAAGGAATTAATTATGCCTGTAGTCAGTAAACAATATGAGCTAGACAAAGTGAGCTTGGAGGAACAGTACACAAGAAGAGAGATTTGAAGCCCCAAGTCTAGAGTCATACTTCATGAAGATTATAGCAGTAGTACTGGGGTTTCACCCCCGTTTTTTTTAAGATAAATGAGCTGTTTTGCTTTCCGTAATTACAATTGCTTAGATTTGCCCATACTATTTTTTTCAATGATAAGTTAATGTCTCGTTGCTTCGTAATAGTTGTTTTGCAATAAGTATGCTTGTAAGCTAGATTCTATTTTAGGCTTCCTGTTGTGGACCATTGAAAGATAATATCAAACAGTTCGTGGTAACGAACTGTAGTAAGGAGCAACCCGGCTCAATAGTAACCAAAACTCCAGGAAACGGAATTTTGATACCAACAGTTACATCAAAATAATCGCGTTTTAATGAAGATTTCAAATATATAAGTTTCATCAAGTTTAGTATTACACATCAAAAGTGACGAGCCTGAGAAAATGTGCCTTATTTTAGAAAATAGGGGGAAACACCCCATAAAAGTCATAGAATCTTAACAAAAATCACACCATCAGATTCAGTGTATCAGAGAACCATACTGTAGAGGTTTCAAGCCACCATATACAAAAATGTGGAATTTTGTATTTTTTGCTAGATGGCAGATTACGGATGCGTGTTTATTTGTTTTGTTTTTTCCCCCAGGGGTGATGGTATTGACCCAGTGATCCTAAAATGACGCAAGAGGGCTCATTCTAATTTCCTCTCCAGTACGTGGTGCAGCACCATTTCCAAGCCATTATATGGTGGCAGCCGTGGTTACAATTCCAATATCTACTGGCAGCAACTAAAGGACCCATCAGTAACACTGATAGTAAAAGAATCCGCGTTTTCCGAAAAGACGATTTAATTTAGCCTACACATTAGCCTATTGTGGATCCATATAGAAAAATTACTGGAAAAAGACGGAATCAATTAAAAATTACGAAAATCAGAATGGGCGTTGCCTAGTTGGACTATAAGAAAAATGAATTAATATATCACGCGACTAGTTAGCTCAGGAAAATAATCAGCAAATTGAGAAGTAACATTTTATCATGAGATAGTATTGGAAGTACAGTTGACCATTTGAAGAAGCATTTTGATGATTAACTCAATGTTGAAATAATGGCAGATAGCCAGAAGATTTACGCAAGGTCAGAAAAGGGACAGGAATTAATACAATTAGACATGAATTTGAACAAAGCTACCACGGTTAACCAGAAAAATCATATTCAGGTCCACACTTAAATGCGACTCCCAATAGAAGTACTCTAGGAAATTCACCATTAGATGGAGCCATATATCTTTCAGGGGGTGAAACAGACATTTCTGACGCATGCGAAAAGGGGAGCTTCAAAACAAAATCAGTAATAGGACGATCTTCAGTACGAACCGTAGAGGGCGAAAAGAATACACTGCAGATTCAAAATGAATTATTCCTAGATAGAGAGGCCCAGGTAAAGAAAATAGATACGGGGGTACAAAGAATACAACTGGGAAGGAGCACACCCGGTAATATGAAAGAAAACGAAACAGAAATAGTGGCGGTAATGAACGAAGAAAAATTAATAAATGAAAATACGAGGAAAAAAACAAATCACCTCTCGGATGCTCGGCAAAATGAAGGGGAGATGGGGGTAAGAGAAAATACAGATAGAGAACGAACAGACTCAGAAAGCGAATTAAGAGGATATAATGACAAAAGAAACCAGAGTAGATCTAGTAGTGGGAGTAGTAGGAGCAGTATGGAATCGAGATCCAGCAGGGGGTCACGAAAAAGTAGTCATGTAGATATGACACAAATTATATTAGATTTCGTGAAGGAAGAAACAGAGATAGAAAAGAAAGAAGGATAGGTAGAAAAGAAAGAGATTTTAGCTAGAGAGCGAAAACAAGAGAAAATTGGAGTAGGTAGAACAAAAAGAGGAGAGAATTAGAATCGCTAGAGAGCAAAAAGAAGAGGCTGATGGAATAGCTAGGCAGCAAAAGGAGGAGGCAGATAGAGAGGATAGAAAACAAACTAATGGAAATAAGTCCACGGAGAAATTCCCAGGGGCCTCACAGATCGTCTACAGTAGAGTTAATGAATACAATAAACCTTCAGCCAATGAAAAAAATGAAGATGTACATTTATACCTATGCAGTTTTGAAAAAACGACAGAATTAATAGGATGGCCGAGAGAAAACTGGGTGACGACAATTCAGCCCTTCCTTAATTACAAAGCATAAACTGCTTTTAAGGCATTACCGATGCACTACTCAAGAGATTTTGAAAGATTAAAACAAGCCATTTTTGAAAAGTTTAAACTCTCCCCCGAAAAGTTTCAAAGAAGGTTTAGAAGCGAAAGAAACCGAGACAACGGAACTTACAAGGAAAATGTGCACAAATTGAAAGATATGTGTTTAAAATGGCTGGACCTAGAAAATTATAGAATGTTAGAAGACCCAGAGGAGATAAAAAAAGATGACGGAAGTGATAGAAAAGACAGTAATGGAAGAATTTTCAGAAAATACCCACAGAGAAATGAGAATGTATTTAAAAGAAAAGAACGTGAGAACAAGCGAAGAAAAGGCGGAACTCGTGAATAGTTGGACCGAAATAAGAGAGGAAGTTGAGGAAACAAAGATATTTCAATATAAAGAGTGTAATAAAATTAGGCACTATATCAAAGAGCGAAAAAAATGCATCTCAGCACAAACAAAGAGAAGTAACTTTCTATGACAGTGGTGCTAAAGGCCATTTTTCAAGGAATTGCCTCAGTAAAGATGATCAAAACCGCATAAAACGAACCGCATAAAACGACAGCCTGGGCCATGGCCCATAAATTAAAAAATAAAGCGTATCTGCCGAGTAACATAAAATATATGGAAAATTAAACGGCAAATTAGTTGAAATGGCAATTGATTCTTGCAGTGACCAAAAGTATGTGCGAACTGAGCTAATTAATACAACGAAGATAGACCTTAAAAATAAAATTACAACATTATGGTATTATGGAAATAAGCACCCATGCCCGTCTGCTTCGGTTAGAATAGAAACTGCAAAGAAGGACGATATAGTCCAGAGAAAAACGATAAAAGTAGGCTTAGTACCTACTCTTCCAGTAGATGATTTGGTAAGAGGAGACTTTGGGGATATAGGAAATCTTCTATCCTTTAAAGCGACTTCTCTAATGGTGGGAGATGTGGAAGTGACTAGGCCACATGATATCGAAAATGAAAAGCGCAAAATTGATTTTTCGGAAAAATTTTCAGAAAACAGAATACTTCAGAACACTTTTATGGAAAAACATTCTACTTCGTTGACTATGCAGGGAGGCGGACTGGCTCATAGAAAAAATGGGAGGCTAAGCCACCCTGTCGAAAAAACGAGATTCTTGATATTCCCGTTACTTTGATAATGAGGAAAAATTGGACGCGGAAGGGTCTAGGCCACATATATTGAAAATAAAACATCCAAAATTGATTTTTTTGGAAAATTTTCAGAAAATAATAAATTTAAAACACATGTAACGAATACGAGACATCAACAAGTGCATACCAAAGTGAAACACTCGTTGTACCGGATACAAATAAGAAGAAATTTATTCTAAGCGCTTTTCCTCAAAAAGTTTGAGAAATTTTGGTGTAATATGAAAAACCAAATGTCGGAATTCAATTCCATTTTCACGACGAATTACTTGTTTCTGTGGTAAAAGTAAAAAAAAAACTTCAAGTGAGAAAGAAGATACAAAGCGAAACTACGATTTAAGAATTCATTTTTTTAGCGAAGAGTTAGTTCCTACTACAAAACAAAATCAAAAATAAAAGAGAGAATAGAAAAATCAAACGGAGCTACAGTTAGTTATTTTTAAAACGAGTTTTTCAACCTTTGGTTGCGATGGGCCATGATTTGCTCATTACTAGCAGCAGGACTTTGGTACAGCGATGCTTGAGAAATAATTCATCATTTAGGTGTATTTACTAAAAACAATATAGAAGGATTTCCTTAAATATGAGGAATGCTACTACATCTATCAAATCCCTTTACGCTCAAGTTCAGCATTAAAGCTACTGTTTTACATTAAAATTTACTAGTTTAGTAATAAAAGAGATATTATACCTTCCTTAACTCCCTTATCACATGTTTAGTCTGAATACTTTTCTATGAATAAAGAGAAGGTACTAGGTAAGCTTCCACTGTAATTTGTGTTAATATAAACTGTATTCACTGAAAGTTTAGACAGCTGAACTTAAAAAGTAATATCTTGGGCTTTTAGATATCCCTCACCGTAAAAAAAACTACTGAACATTAATCTACTTTTCTTGCCTAGTAAGTAGATTGTGTCTGTCAGTATTCCTACACAAAAGGTGTAAAGCTCGAAGGTAGATGTCCTTTGAAGCTGGGAACTAGTATAAATATTATAATATATGAGGCATAAAAAACCCGCAGAACTATAAAAAAAAGTACGTTGGCTATTGAAAATTAATTTTTACTTCAAATAAACTGACCAAATTTATGTTGTTATGCAGTCATTTACAATACCGCACGACCGAACCTTTCTCTCTCTCTCTCTCTCTCTCTCTCTCTCTCACACTCTCTCTCTCTCTCTCTCTCTCTCGCTCTCTCTCTCTCTCTCTCTCTCTCTCTCTCTCTCTCTCTCTCTCTCTCTCTCTCTCTCTCTCTCTCTCTCTCTCTCTCTCTCTCTCTCTCCTCTCTCTCTCTCTCTCTCTCTCTCTCTCTCTCTCTCTCAAATATGTGCTAAAAATGTCAATGAAGATCGGTACAGCAAAGTCAATAAGATAAGATTATATTTTGTTGGTCTTTTACGCTTTCATTTCATCAGAGCTTTTATTTCAACAGATGAATGCTTTATTTCATGAACGTATTAAAATTGCACTAAAGAAGGCAATATTTCATAAGAAATTTAATAACAAACCTGCTTATTCGAGCTCGAGCACTCACTTCTCTCATACCACCATTTGTTTTGTAATGTTTGGAGGTCACCGCTTTCTTTCAAATCTAAGACAGCAAGATTGATTTGCTCACGGAGAGGAGATCCCAGGGGAGTGGCTACACCCAATCCCTTTGCATCCAGATTTTGACCAACCTAGTAAAATTTTGCATCATACCAAGACTACTTTCTTTTATGCAAAGACAAAATTAAAACAATGCTAGGAAAAGCGCGGACTGTCAAAAATTTATATTTTCTATATTTTGATATAACAGAACATCAGTTTGAAATTTTTTTCAAAAATACTGCAGAAAATCCATAGGCTTGACTAAAAAAAAGAAACTTAAAATAAAAAGCTAGAAAAAATATAAAGGGAGGTGCACAGTTTCCGAAGTGTTTGATTTTTCTATACGAGCACATTTTTCCTATATTCACAACAGTCTCAAAGAGCATAGTCGGTCCTTGCGCCAGCATAGCTAAACCAATGAAGAAATTCTATTAAAGTGGTTGTGGATTCTATTTTATCCTACTATTCTGATTCAGTTTGGTTTCAAGCCCTGTATTAAGAAATTTTGTCCCAATCCTTAGTTGAAAAATTAAGGAAAATTATATTTTGTGTAAACAATTTAGTTATTTTGTTTTGTTTTGCTCCCCCGTAATTGTCTCTTCTCTAAAGGCCGTTATTCAGAATGGGCTGTGACCAACAGTGTAATCTGTAGTTATATGTGTCGGATCAACGACGGATAAGGTTCCAGCGTCGACCCTGCAGTATGATACTACAACTGCGTTTGAGCTCTGGGATCCGTATTATGAAACTCAGAAAAAATATTGTACCACAACAAATGAAATTGGTAATTTCTTATTTTAGATTATAACTTTTGAAACCAGCACTGGTTACAGTAAGAAACACTTTTTAACCACTTTTCTACAACAATTGTTGCTGTCGTGGTATGTTTCTTTTGTTATTAGCACTATTATTATTCAGTATCACCTTCTCAGTAGCAAACTAATAGAAGGAGTGGGATGAAGGAAAATTGTACTTTGAAGTTTCGGACCATAAATTTATGAACGAACTTAATGAACAGTTAAATGTACAAATCAAAAATTTCAAATAGTGCTTGCCATAAACGGAAGTAGTGATGCCACTCTGCTTTTGAACATACAGATAGGGGGTTGACTATTGAAGCTACTAGCCTCTCAATACGTTATTACGCACATCAGGGTCTGATGCAATAG
Organism: Artemia franciscana; assembly: GCF_032884065.1. Lineage (NCBI taxonomy): Eukaryota > Metazoa > Arthropoda > Branchiopoda > Anostraca > Artemiidae > Artemia > Artemia franciscana. The sequence continues at coordinate 39,860,293 of NC_088864.1, read as the reverse complement.
CGCACATTTACAGTACACCTGTCTTTTACGTAGTTCAGGTATAGGGTGACGCAGTCTCGCGTGACTTTGCTTCTATATTTCTATGTTGTTATGCTTAACAAAACCTAATGGTCTAGGAAAAATCTTCAGGGAGCCTGCTAAATAAGATTTCCTTGGTTTTTTACCTAATGGTTTCTTTTGAACAAATCTACGTAAAATCAAGATTTCCTTGGATTTTGTGTTTCAAAGCCTCCGAGGGTCAGGCCTTCTTTACCCCCAGGATATTTAAGATTGTTCTTTAAAAATCTCCAGGGGCTTGTTTACTTCAGGATTTTTAAGATTGTTGTGTCAGAGTTTCATTGATTCTTTTTACAAAACCTACGAGAACCAGGGCTTCTTTATTTCAGGATTTCTTTGAATATCCTTTGAAAAAACCTTCAAGGCTTCCTTACACACACCAAATCTAGATTTCCTTTTAAAAACCATTAGGAGGTCCCTCCCGCCCAAGCAAGGACATGACCCTTACATTATCAGAATATATATTCACCATTTCATGGAGGAAAATGTGCAGCCATTTTCTCTGTGCAAAGCAGTTAGAGAGGCTATTGATTTTATAGAACAAAGAATCCCCATTATTTCCTGGACAAAATCTGCTGCTATTCTAACGTGGAAAACGAGTGATTCTATTATCTACGGGGGACATGAAAACAGCTATTAGAACAGAACTTCCATTAGTCTTACACAAGATTTTGGACGTGCCACATCATTTTAAAATGGACACTCCCAGAAATTTGAAAGAAAATTGGATTTCTGCTCATATACTGGTGAGTCCTTCTTTCTCTACATCCCCCACCAACCGAATTTGAGCTACTAGAACTCTCGTATATTAGAAAAACATCTAAAAACTCATCCCATCTTAAAGTTTTTATCACTGATAGAACAAATTTATTTTCCCGCAAAATTTATTAAAACCACTTTCAAGCAAGTCAGTAAAAGGCATAAGGTGTGTCAAACCGTCAATGATGCAAAGGCATATTCTTGCCCAAAAGCTGCTAATACACGTGCGTCTCCCTCTTTCTATACCTCACCTCCACCAAATTTGAGCTATCATAATTCTCTAAACTCGATAAACATCTAAAATCAATGCCTAACCTCTCATAAAAAGTTATTATTGATAGGATAATCTTGTTTCCCCGCAAATTTATTAAAACCGCTTTGAAACAGATTGTTCAAAAAGGTATAAGGCGTTTCAAACCGTTAAAGGTCCAAATGGCCTTTTTTTCTATCGGAAAGCTGCTATTATGCTGGTCACCTCCTCTTTCTTTACCCTTCTTCTACCAATGTAACCTAATATAACCTTCTATATTGAATTAACAGCTAAAACCCATTCCCCTTCCTTCCTCCTAATGGGTAATTCTCACAACGATACAATAATTATATTTTCTCGCAAAATGTATACTTTTGTCGTCTGTTATTTCAAAGCCCTTTTCCGCTAATCGAAGCAGCCTGCTAAAAAAGGTATAAACCTATGCGCTAGTTTAAACCTTCAATGACAAATTTCCTTCATATAAGGTCTTAATTTCTACCGAACAGCTGCACTTCCTATAATTACATGAAAGGAGATTCTTACCAGCCGGCAAATTTGGATTTTCAGATATTAAATATGAGTTGCAAATTGGAGTGTTATGTGTTAACATAATTCTTGATTTTTTAGGAGGGCAATCTAAATTTTAAACTGATTTCGTTTTAAACTGTCAATATAGCATATTATTGCTACTCAATCGTGTAAAAATGGGCGCATATTTTCCTTTAATATATTATAGAGAATAAAGGAAAAGGAAAACAAACGACTATTCATCTTAATATAAGTGGGGTTATCCTGAAATTAGGTTCAAGTTGTTTGAAAAAAACAAAACAATTTATTACAAGAATTTTAATGATATGCCATGGGACATGAGCAGCTATGCTTGTGCTAGTAGAACCTCAAGAACAAAATACATTTGAAGAATATTTTCTTTAGTATATTATAATGGGAATAAAAACCGCAAGTTTATGGTCTATGTTATTCGTTAATTCAAATTGTTCTGTTCCCTTAATGAGGTTAAGGAAGTTTAAATTCCTCATAGATCAAAGGGGCTTATACATGGAATTTTGGAATTGGCATATTTATTTGACCCCGTTGAGGTGGATGGGGAATAATCTGGGTGAATCATGTTATTTCACTAAATTTTTTCACTTTAAGAAAAAGTGAAATTTTATGAATTTTTAAGGAAATTTCTGACCTTTCTCCCCAAAAAAGAGCAAAGGCATGCGATAAGGGGGCAAACAAATCTATCTTAGAATGCGAAAATAGGGCCCCTTCCGTGCCCACCAGCAAAGCGGTGAGAATGCGCCCACCACTACAATACACGCCCGGGATGCAGGGCTCTCTACCCTCCCACATGCAAGAAGTCGCCGGGTCTTTAAGCCCTGTACCCCCATGTAAGGTGAGAATACGCCCTTTCGCCTTCCTTACGCAAGCTGCTGACCTTAATTTAAGCTTAAATTTTTTGATAGTTCTACTAAAACCCATTTTATTTATTTCTACTAAAAAAACCCAATATATATTTTTTTCTAGCTAATGTTTATTCTTTACTATAGGAACCTTTTTTGCGATTCTTGTAGCAATAAGAATTGTTTATACTGTTTTAAATATAGCCCAGTTTAGGCTATATTTTATACTGTTTTAAATATAGTCTTGTTTAGGCTGGGAAGGTATTAATAATAGAATACTAATTGCTCATTTTATGACTAAAAAGTTTAGGGTATGAGTTATAGTAGTATATGCCCCCATTGAACCAACTGATGGAGATACTAGTGACTCAGATGAATTTTACTTACAGTTACAGGAGCAAATAGACAGGGTACCAGGTAGAAATATGGTGTTTTTGCTAGGAGATTTTAATGCCCAGGTTGGTAGAAATAGGGATGGATGGTATCCTAGCCTAGGTAAATTTGGTGTAGGAAAAGAAAACAGTAATGGCTATAGGCTTTTGCAATTTTGTAGGCATAACAACCTAGTTATAACCAATACAGTGTTTGGTCACAAAATGGCCCATAAGTTGACATGGTATTCACGTGATGGTAAGACAGCAAACCTTATTGATTATGTTATTGTAAACAGAAGACTAGCAGGATCAATACAAGATACTAGGGTGTATAGGAGTGCCGTTATTGACGTTAAAAGTAAAGATCACCATCTAGTAGTGTCTAAGGTTAATTTAAAGCTGAAATTTCGGAAGAGTAACTCCCTCCCGGAAAGTTATGATGTTGGTAGACTTCAGGATGAAAATTTGAGAAAAAAATTCCAGGAACAGTTGAGTACTAAACTTGAGGGTTTAAAATTTGACAATGTGGAAGATGGATGGAATAATTTCAGAAAAACAATTTGTGAAGTTGCTGATGGTGTCCTAGGGAAGAGTGCTAAGACAGCAACTAGGAATATTAGTGAAAAAGCTTTAGGTTTAATAGAGAGTAGAAGGGGTTTGTATAAGAATTATCTGAGCGATAGGTCGTATGAAAACAAAAGGAATGTAAAGAAAGTGGAGAAAGCATTAAAATATGAACTAAGGAGATGTGAAATGGAGGCAATGGATAAAATTGCTGAGGATCTGGAAGATGCGGCTAGACGGCTTAATAGTAAAATATTATACTGGCATGTTAATAAATTGAAAGGGAGTAGCCGATCCAGACTAGTCCCAGTTAAAGATAGAAATGGGGCCACAATTAGTGATAAGGAAAAAGTTAAAGAAAGATGGGTTGAACATTTTGAGAATGTGCTAAACCGAGATACAGTTGCAGGAAAAGATATAGATGAAAATGAAAAAGTTTGTGATACCTTGGATGTGAAGGAAGATTTGTTTAGTGAGGAAGAATTAGCGACAGTACTAGAAGGATTAAAAAATAATAAGGCCCCAGGTGCTGATAGTATGATTAATGAGTTCCTTAAATATGGTGGCTCTGAGGTTAGGAATAAGCTACTGAAGATTATGAACATGATTTTTGAAAAAGGGGAAGTACCCAATGATTTTAGGAAAATCTTAATTAAACCACTGTATAAGAAAGGTGACAAGAGTGAATGTCGTAATTATCGAGGCATTAGTATGGTCTCTGTAGGTAGCAAATTACTGAGTAATATGATACTTTTTAGACTGAGACATTTAAAGTTTTAAGGGAAGAACAATGCGGTTTTAGAAAAGGTAGAGGATGTGTCGACCATGTTTTCACTCTTAGGTTAATAATTGAGAAGTCCCTTCGTTGTCAAACACCTTTGGTCCTTAGTTTTATCGATTATGAGCAAGCTTTCGATTCTGTTGATAGAACAGCGTTAACAAAGGTCTTATCGTTATATGGTATACCAGAAAAATACATTAAAGTGATTTGCTCTATGTACGAGAATAATACTGCTGCGGTTAAGGTAGGAAATGAGGTTAGCAACTGGTTTTGTATTAAATCAGGAGTTAAGCAGGGTTGTGTTCTATCCCCCTTTATATGGATCATTTTGATGGACTTCGTCTTAAGGAGCACAGGAAAGGCAATTGGAGACCATGGAATCAAATGGGGAGGAAGAACGCTCCTGGACTTAGATTATGCTGATGATTTAAGCATATTAGATGAAAGTGTGAGCAAAATGAATGAATTTTTAGAGGTTTTGCGAGTTCAGGGTGCTAAAATAGGCTTGAAAATTAATGTTAAGAAGTCTAAGTCACTAAGGCTAGGAATAAGTGAAGATGAACAGGTGACCTTAGGTAACGAAAAGATTGATCAGGTTGGGAGCTTCAGTTACCTTGGTAGTATTATTAGTAAAGATGGTGGGAGCAGTGAAGATGTTAAAAGTAGAATAGCTAAAGCTCAGGGTGTTTTTTCACAGTTAAAAAAAGTTTGGAAGAATAGAAAGATAAGCCTACAAACCAAGATTAGAATATTGGAAGCTACAGTGATGACAGTTGTCAAATATGGCTCTGAAGCATGGACACTCCGAAAAGCAGATGAAAATTTACTAGATGTTTTCCAGAGAAATTGCCTACGGATTGTTCTGGGTACCCGTCTGACTGACCGTATTTCAAACAGTAGGTTGTACGAAAAGTGTGGTTCAATCCCGCTTTCTGGGGCTATAATGAAAGAAAGGTTGAGATGGCTAGGCCTGGTTCTACGGATGAAGGATGACAGATTACCAAAGATTGTCTTTTTTGGCCAACCGTCTGGGGCTACACGGAAAGCAGGTCGTCCTTGTCTGGGCTGGGAGGATGTCATAAATAAGGATTTAAAGGAAATGGGAACTTCCTGGGAGGGTGTAAAGAGGGAGGCTTTGAATAGGTTGGGTTGGAGGAGGAGCGTGCGTGGCTGTGTTGGCCTCAGGCGGCTTGGTGCTGCAGTGAGTTATTAGTAGTAGTAGTAGTAGTAGTATTATTTTGACAATTAAGTGTTTTTAAGATCCTGCATTCCAATGTTGAAAACATTTTACTATTGCCTTTAAGAAGATGATTTGCAAGTCCTAATACCAAGATTAATAATGGGGAAAAATATTGGGGGGGGGGCTCCAAGAAAATTAAGTTTTCACCATGCTTTAACGGCAAAACTAAATTTCTATGCGAGATAAATTTTTCAGACAATTAGGACATTGAGGGCCCAGGACTAGCCTAAGGCTTACAGACTATTAAAGACACTCTCATTGTTTGATGCTGCTGTTGGGTCACCTCGATCTTAAAAAAATGGACTTTTCACCATGCTTCTATCTATTACTATTGTTTTAAAAATAAGGTGTTTTAAGACCCTGCATTCTACTGTTGCCTCTACAAAGGAGATTTGTCGGCCGTAAGTATAATATTCTTTTAATAGTTTAATTTCATAAATACTTCAAAAAAAATAAAAATCTTTCATTCTTTTTCCAGGAAGACAATAATGATCTCCCCGATAGGATTATAGATATATTGACAAATGTTTTTGCACCAGCAGCAATGGATACCTACTCCCCCCAGTATGTTATTAAGACTTTTTAAAACTTTATAATACCTGAAACGTAAAGAAGGACAACTTACATGATAATTTTCAATATTAAATTTATAGCTCATAGTGTGGGGGACTCTGGAACCGAAGGATCTATGTAAAGTGCATTAAATTTACAGCTCGTAGTGTAGGGAACTATGGCCCTGAAGGGTCTAGGCATTGTCATTAAACTTATAGTTTTTAGTGTGACGAGCATTTGACTCGAGGGCCTATGTATGGTCAATATACTTATAACTGTTAGATTGAGCTCAATACATCTGAAGGGTCCTTCCGTGGGGCCAATGTGTGGACATAGCATCTTTAGGTAGTAATGAGGTCTTTTTAGCTCTTAAAACTTGCTCTTAACTATTCTCTTTCAGCCGAACATAAATTCTTTCACAGAACGAAGGGTTTCAATGAGCTAAGAAGCTCTTATTATTTTCTAAGTTTGCATACCTACACTATAATCGGAATACCTTGACAACCTATTTAATCCAAAAAATTGAATTAAAAGACAGGTGAAGTGCATTAGCATTAATGTTAGACAGAAATATTTTCTACCGGTTATACTCTTATAATCTTATATGCTGCTGCTCTTATAATCCAAATAGAAAATTATTGAAAATAAAATAAGTACTTGATTAAAATCCTGTAATAATATGTAATTGATTCAAATACAGAAAAATGATGATTTTAATAGTTTCCCCTCCTCAAACAGCACTTTTAAGGTAATGAAATATATTATCTTTTAACGCGTAAGGTCATATACTCGTATGAGTACTACAACTCAATCTCTACGTTACATGAGGAAAAATTGCCACCCATCGAAGCGTTTAATGGTTCACTTCACGATCGTCAATACACTACTTCCGATTATTAATTTGCTAAAAAAAAGTTTAGGCAAAGGGAGGGTGTAAAAATGGGGTGGATTATTCTAAAATGTTTCTGGCAAGTACTGTATTGACGTTGTTGGATATTGTCTTTAAAAACACGGATAAAATTTACGAGGAAAGTGGGCTAGATTTGGGGTATTATTTTTCAACTTCTCATTTGGTGATGAATTTAATTCTTAAAATCAGTGATACAAAAATGTGTCTGATCCCCGAAGTAGATCTGTACTTGTTTATAGAGAGATCCATGCGGGGTGGATATTTTTTCCACGGGGATTTTTTCTTGGAAACCGATGTGACTGGACAACAGGCCTGTGAAAAGTCGAATGTAGTTTACTTGGATATGAGTTCCTTTTACTAGTCGGCATTGTTTCGTTTCTCCTAGCCGTGTGGGAATTAAAAACAGTTGGACATTCCTTCTGCTCCAAATTTTCCTGACATTACCACTGTTGAGGAGAATGGATAGCTAGATGGTTTTTCGAAATTGATTATGAATATCAGTGGAACTTCATGACTTGGTAAAGGACTTTGGTTTCTTGTGCATAAATAGACCGGTGCCTATGGATTCATTGAATCCCCATAATGTGTTTTTGGTAGAGGATGGGGGTTGGCACTGGAAACCTTCGAAAAAAGCTTATGGCCGAACTTCATCCGAAACAGAATATTGTTGCACATAACGGCCTCTTGCGATGGATGAAGACTAAAAGTTTCGATGTCACAAAAGATTCATAGAGCCCTCCAATTTGAACAAAGGCCTTATAAGAAAACTGTTTATTGACACCTTTGTCAGTAAAGGATCTGATGCAAAAACAAAGGTCAAAAAAGAGATTATTAAACTAATTTTAAATTCAGTAAAAAGGTAAAATGTGCGAGGGTGTACACAATGGGAGCCGTTGTTACGTTGTGATCGACCCAAAAGAATGTGCCCAAATCATTGCAGATCCGAATTTCACATCGTTCATGATCATAAACTCCAATATAGTCCTTTTACATTAAAAAAGAAGCGTAAAATTAAATAAAAGATTGCAACTGGCAGTGCCCTATTAGAAGCTTCAAAAAAGTCATGTTGGAATTTTATTACAATGTGTGCAACCTTAAACGGCCATGGGGGACAAGTTTAAGTTTATTATTGGAGTACCGATTCTTATTGTTAAAAGTTAAAACTGAAAATTTATCAGACGATTTGGAAAATAGTAAGTATATTAGCTCTTGAATGGACTACACCCACTGGGACGAGTTAATTTACACAGAGCTTGTGAAGCGCCAAGTCCCAAAAAGTTGTTATTTTTAAAATCAAAGACGGGGTGTGACTTGATATCTCATGGTGTGCTTGCAGGTCCAAAGGTTACTGTGTATAAACAAAAAATGAGGATATCAAAAAACTCTGAAAGGGGGTGCCATCACACTTTGCAAAGGAAATTTTCGATATGAGTATTTATAAGAGCTGTGTAGAGAATAATTTATTTCCAAGAGCGAAGGTCATGGCGATTCGCTCTTTAAAATTTAAAAACTATATAGTTCAAGTAGAGTAAAATGTCATTTCGACCATATCAGATAAAGTCAATGTATGCACGGACGTTGTGAAAGTAATGTCACGCGGCCATTATCCTACTTCAGATCGAGACGTATATGTAGAGTATATACAGCGTATCGGTCTAGAGAAAGTTCAATAATTGGTGAGCGGAGGACCCTCTTTTTTCTATCTCAACAGTGTTTCTCAGTCTCTACCCCCACCGTCTCCAGCTCAGCAATATGTGTTTTTACAGTGTATATCTTATATATTGATGATACATTTATATTTTTTGTGCAAAGCATAATCGTTGTTTTAAAGAGGTGCTTAATATTATATTATTATTTTAACAGTAATGTATTTGCACCGGCTCGCAATGGGCATCGTGCGTTCTGGCAGCCCTGTCCGCCCCAACCGGTGAATATATCCAAGTGTTTTTTATTGTCTGTAAATATATTCAATTGCTCATTTAATGTTTTTGTTTTGTATTTGAGGTTTATTTACTTATACATTAAAGAAACCATGTATTCTGCTTTTCGAGTATTTACTTAATCGATTGAGGTTAGGTTAACACAGTTGTATTTCGAAAATGGAGGAGTATTTATAAATTCAAAACGCCATTCAGACCTTTTCTTTGCGGACCATCAACGTCTGGCAAAAAGTACTTTTAACAAAAATAATACAAAATTGTGATAAAAGGTTTTTAAAAAAAACTACAAATATCTGTTATTGCAATAGTTTGAGGATAGAATCCTTGATAAAATAAAGAATATTGTACCAGACATAAAATTCACATGACAATTTGACGTTTTAAATATTATTGAACCAAACACTTGGTTGATTATTGATGATTTAGCTGAATCCAAACAAGAATGGTCTCAGGAGATGTTACAATTATTCATGGTCCAGTCATCATGAAAAATTTTCGTAACTTTTGTTCTCCATAATCTCTTTCATCAGAGTAAATGCATGAGAACACTTACATTGAATTATACATACTATATAATCTATAGGTTTGTTCGTGATTCAAGCTCTCTTATAACTTAAAAACAGCAAATATATCCTCGTGAATCACAATTTTTTACTCTTGGCATACATTCAAGCTTCTAATAAATCTTATTGATAGATTCTATTGCATCTTAATCAAAACACACCCGAAGAGTTATGTGTGGTCTCAAATATTTTTGATAATGAAATTAACTTATATCTATCCGTGAATAGTAAACAAGGGGATTAGTTGCTATCATAATGCCGAAGAAGCTACATGAAAATAGATATTTATTTTTAGGCCTATGTTATTTAAAACCACGGCTTAGGAAAGCTATATTCAATTATGGCAATGCAATATTTTCATTGATCTCCTATCTGAGCTTTCTTTAAATTTAACTGAGAGCAATGTTTAACTGTCAGAAGGTGTAAAGAAGCTGACAAAGCAACATCATTCACTTGAACTTTCCCCATCTTGCAAATAGAAAGGGAAAGACTTTAAGAGGAAACGGGTTGTTCAAGCAGGCGGTAGTTTCTTTTCATTGTTAATGCTAATTATCACTGAACTTGTAAACACTGTTCTCTAGAAATGCATAAATCTTACAAATTGACGCCAATTTAACTCACTCTTTAACAAAAAGAGCACTTTAAAGAAAATATTGATACATTTATTAACAATGAAACGATTGCAGACAGCAACAAATTATTTTTTCTTAAAAATACCTTTCGATGCATCGATAAGCATAAGCCCTACCGTGAAAAACCACTCAAAGTAAATGTCATTGATCAAACTCCAACTTCTGAAAGTTCTAAAACTTTGTAAATGTTAAAAAAACTTTGTAAATGGTAAAAGTTGTAAATCTGCTAATTATCACTGAACTTGTAAACACTGTTCTCTAGAAATGCATAAATCTTACAAATTGACGCCAATTTAACTCACTCTTTAACAAAAAGAGCACTTTAAAGAAAATATTGATACATTTATTAACAATGAAACGATTGCCGACAGCAACAAATTATTTTTTCTTAAAAATACCTTTCGATGCATCGATAAGCATAAGCCCTACCGTGAAAAATCACTCAAAGTAAATGTCATTGATCAAACTCCAACTTCAAATTTCTAAAACTTTGTAAATGTTAAAACAAGATGAAGGTTTCTCCAAAGTTACATCCATTGTTGTAGGCCTAATGCCTCATTCGTATCGTGATCAAAGTCAAAGACTATAACTTATCACGCTGAAAATGAACAAGTGCAAATTGACAACAAAAAGAATGAAGTTTTAATTCAGCACAAGCCCTACAATTGCATTGATAAGGTATCAGATTTGGTTGCAATTTGTAAAAGACTTGAATCATTTATAGTCGTTTGTATAAATTTTTAAAGTCATCCGATTTTCCAAAAAGTCTTATTGGAAATAAACATGTTTTACCTCGATTAAGGGAATATGGAGGAACATCAAAAGAAGTATCGTTTTTAAAAGGCACAACTAGGGGGCATGATGATTTAGAAGGTATTACACGAATGCGTCTTTCCACCACATTTAGCGTGCAAAAGATTGTGGGCGCTTCACAACACGTTTTCGTTTAAAACTGGCTCAAGTTTTGGAAATATTTTCTGAGAATATTTGTGTGGCAGGAATTTGAGCTCTCCCAGCGCACTTTCAAAGTCGTTGGAGTTGGAGAGAAGTTAGAGACAGAGTATTCGCAGAAGGAACCAAGCTACGCTCCGCATCAGAATAATAGAGTTCATGGGAATCATTATCAAATCACTAAAGCCTTTCCCCCTTGTATATATTACAAGCAAATCTTTTGACTCTAGACGAGACTCAAAGTGATCATAATAGACCACACAAGTATATTTTACTAGTAGTCAGTGTTTTTAGTCGCCATGTATCTGCCGTTCCATTACGTTCAGATAGAGGCAATGAAACTGCTAGAGTCCTCGATTTCATCTTTAAACAGGAACACATTGAAAAATAATGCTGCTTTTATTTAATATTTAGATAAAATGATATTGATTTATAACCAACGTACTCATCGATTTCTATCCAATAATTTTCCTCTCGATGTTCATTAAAGTAACAATACACTCGACATCTTCTTAAACGGTATTCCAATAGAAAGGTTGTGAAGAAAAATTCAGTGTTGGTGATATAGATCCAATCAATAGCACAACTAATATTTTTGAAAAGGAAATTACTTGCGGTCCACTAAACTTTTTAAAGTGTCAAAAGTCTTAGACACTAAGCTAGTATTGTGTCGTCTTACTCGTAAGGGTAATAGAGCGGTACTTGCTCGTTAGCTAAGATACAACTGTGATTTTAATTTGCCACCGAAGACGTTTACAATGTCTAATGATTTTTGTGTGATATTCATCTCCAATGTCTCTGAAGCTCTCTATGAAGATTTGAATAAAACAAGCTGTTTTTGGACAAAACTCTCCCCATTCATCAAATTTGAGAGAAGGTATAAAATTGCTCTTGTTGATTGTATTCTTAAAAATACATATTATACCCTGAGAAAGGACTGTACATATGAGAAAAAAAGTAAAACCTTACGATTGACCACTCCTTAGTGAGGAATGGATAGAACCAATGAACTCGGGTGAATATCGAGGAGTGGCATTACTTGTTTACTGGATTTTTTTTAGTTATTTCTTGTCGGCTTACAAAATGGTTGTCTAGGTAATGCCAAAAAGCATATCCACAATATTATTTTTTTGGTTTCAATTATTATACCAATAAATTTAGCAAGTGTATCTAGGCCGTGACGTAAAAGTTTCATACACTAGTCCAAACATGGAGAATAATTTTTCAAAACATCGTCAAGAATTCTTTTAGAAAACATTTTCCTTTGAATAGATAACTCTAGAAAATCATCATATTTAATCAAACATTTTCCAAAGTCACTAGATTCCGCATGATTTTTTGTTTTTGAAATCGACTCGTTTTTAATATTGACACTCTCACCACCGATTATAGACTAACAATAGATCTCCCTAGCAACAAAATTAATTCTTTTTTTATAGATTGATTCAGATCATTATCTTCAGTATATTTCACTAGAGCATTTAATCCGTCTTGTATTCTTTGTCCATGCATTATAATCACTTTTGCTACAAAGGATGACTGTTCTTCCGAATTGAGTCTCCTTAATGATATAACATATCATGCAAACATATATTCCATTCTACGGTTGGCCGGCACTCCCTTGTAATTTCTACTGCAGTAATAGGCACTGTATGTTTCATTTCGCCATTGGTAGTGCCTCCAATATCCAATAGAGTAAACCCATCCATTACTAAGGTATCCTTGATGTTTACATACTGGACTCTTTTATTTAATATTGAAGCAAAGTCACATAAGATTGCTCAACCCCAATTACGTAACAGACAGGTGTACTATACACGTGCGCTACTACGTCAGACCCAGGTGTGTGTAACAACATCTTGAGGGGCTAGTAGTGCTAATAGTTTACCCTCTATCTCTGCGCTCAAAAGCAGAGGGGCATCACTACTAAGGGTATAAAAGTAAAAATTGAGTTAATACTTCAGAAGAAAACCTATTTAACGTCATTTGTTTGAACATTTTAAACAAAATATCAACACTTAATTCACAGAACAAGGGACCCAGAGTCCGAACTTTGCTGTAGCAACACACTGTTGGGCTAATTCAGTGACCAAAGTATTTAAGAAGCGTCATTAATACGATTGATTGATTGACAAATTAAGACTTTGGCTTTTTCCTGGGAAGGAACTCTGTTAAAAATAATATTTTTCTTTATTCTAATAGCTTTTCCTTGTGTTTCCAAACTGAGTATCAAACTGAAGAATATTTAATGGTTACCTAATTTCGGACACACTAAAGATAATTCTGCGATGAAAGTAAAGAGCTTTCTTGCAAGCCGTTAATCATGCTCCGACTCTATTAGACTTGCAATACAAAAGGCACTAACATGCTACAAAGTTTTTTAAAATTTGTCTGAAGTTTTACTTAAGAATGAGTCGGCTAAATCTGATAAGTACCATCTATAAAAATATTTTTTTTTCCTTTCCCTCCTTTTGAATAAAAAAGAGAAGAGATAGTTTTTGTTATGTATAGGTCCTTAATGGATCGTTACGTATACATCATTTTTGTCTTTAAACTTTGTTTCACAAATAAAAATGGCATGCTTGTCCCAAATAAAAGAAGAAAGTCTAAGGCTTTATTTGGTAGATTATAGTTACTTGAATGATGGTCAGAAGTGCATACAGCGGAGCGGGTTGATGATTAAAAATACAAAAAGAAACGTGCTAGGAGAATAAAGTTTGTTATTTTAGGAAAACATTTTGTGGTGGGATCTGGGAACCACCTTATAACTGAAGCAATTTGAGATTTTTAATCTAAATTTAATTTGAAACCGTCCACTGCACGGTTTAAGAAACAAAATCTTGGCCGGAAACCTCTGACAGCCCTCTCTAGATCTATATATATATATAAATAAGTTGTTTGTCGTTGTGTCTGTCTACTGACGTCATGTTTGTGTGTCAACTGACGTCATGTTTGTCAAATGACGTATCTATATATATAAAAATAAGTTGTCTGTGTGTCTGTCGAGAGACGTCATGTCATCATGTCATGTCGTCATGAAGTTAGTTGTCGTCATGTTTGTTATGACGATGACGTCATTAAAGGTATTTAAGACATTTGTTCACGGAAAAATGTTTAATTGTAAAATGACTGAAGAACCTACAATGGCAACAGCCGAGGAAGCTGCTCAAAGAGTCTATGCCAAAAAACTTGCTACTGATAGAGAAAGTAAGAAAAGAAAGCGTGCCGAGGAATCACAAGAACAGCAAGAAAATAGGCTTGCGGCTGATAGAGAAAGTAAGAACAGAAAGCTTGCCGAGGAACTACCAGAGCAACGCGAAACCAGACTTGCTGCTAAAAGAGAAAGTGAAAAAAGAAGGCTTGCCGAGGAATCACAAGGCAGGCTTGCGGCTGATAGAGAAAGTAAGAAAAGAAAGCGTGCCGAGGAATCACAACAACAGCGTGAAATTAGGCTTGCGTCTCAAAGAGAAATCACCAAAAGAAAGCGTGCTGAGGAATCACAAGAGAAACCTGGGTCAGTGCGATGCTGGGTGTACTCAGTGGAATGGACGCGTGCGAAATGTCAACTCCAAGTCAAATTCGTGCATTGTTTGGAATCATTCTAACAACTTGCTCTCCTTCAGCTCCTACAGAGTTATGGAGAAAATATAAATCGAAAATGTCCGAAGATATACTCCATCGAAAACAGTTAAAGACGTCAGATATGTCTTTTGATTTTACATCAGAAATTTATAACTACACTTTAGTTATCATAAAAGATTTTTGTGCGTATGTATGGCAAACAAACCTCTTCAGGATTTCGGAATGCCTTCGTCTAATCGTACCGTGCTGTTTCGACATGTGTAGAATTGGATCGTGAACAAAGTTACAGCACGAGTGATCTATTGGCGTATGTACAAAATAACATTTCCAAGTTAACGTCGGAATAAAAAGACATTTATGATACGATAATGCATTGTGTCGATAACAACGTTGGAGAAATTTTCTTTTTGGATGCGCCAGGAGGTACTGGTAAAACGTTTGTGATAAAACTGATTCTGGTATTGCGGGAGGTTTCAGGCAAACATTACCTATAATACCTAGATCAACCCCTGCACTCGAAATGAATGCTTGCCTGAAAAATTCTAATTTATGGGCACACGTAAAAACATTAAAATTAACTACAAATATGCGTGTCCGATTGCAAAACGATGACTCTGGTCAAACATTTTCAGATCAATTGCTGGCAATTGGAAACGGAAAGCTCCCAGTAGACTCAATTTCAGGACGTATACAACTACCTGCTGAATTCTGTAATTTAGTGACGTCCAAAAATGAATCGATTCAAAAAGTATTTCCGAATATTCTAAACAATTATAAAAATAATAATTGGCTGAGTGAAAGAGCGATTCTTGCACCCAAAAATATAGACGTCCACGAAATCAACAATATTGTTTTAACCAAGATTCGAGACCAGGCATTCCTTTACAAGTCAGTCGAGATAGTTTTGGAACCAAATGAGGCGGTTAATTATCCATCTGAATTTTTAAATTCCGTGGATCTTTCAGGGTTTCCGCCACAAGTGCTACAACTACAAATAGGCGTACCAATAATACTGTTAAGAAATATCAACCCACCAAAGCTTTGCAATGGCACGCGACTCGCCGTAAAAAAAAACAATGAAAAACGTAATAGAGGCTACAATCTTGACAGGGCCTTTTGAGGGTGAGGCTGTTCTTATTCCTCGCATTCCCATGATTCCAACGGAACTGCCTTTTCAATTTAAAAGATTGCAATTCCCAATTCGATTAGCATTTGCAATCACCATCAACAAAGCTCAAGGTCAATCTTTAGAAAAATGTGGTATAGATCTTAATACTGATTGTTTTTCCCATGGACAATTGTACGTTGCATGTTCGAGGGTCGGTAAACCTGACAATCTATTTATATGCAGCGACAATTGGACAGCGAAGAATGTTGTATATTCGCAAGTTTTACGCAGTTAATTTGTATTGTATCTATCTATCTATATAAAAACGAGTTGTGTGTATGCAAGTTTGTTTGTTTTTAAAAAGAGCGTTTGCATTTGACGTCATTATAAGTACATAAGGCTTTGTATATGCACAGACAATGGGAAAGCCAAGAATGTTGTATATTCGCAAGTTTTACGTAGTTCAAAACACATATATAAATCTATCTATAATCATAGGTGGTACACAGGGACACAACTACAATGGCGCGTAACGAATTACGCGCGCGGGGTGGCTTGGGGGGGGGGGGCGAAGCGCCCCCACCAACTAGGTGCTGGGGACCCAACAGCTAGTTACTTATAACATTTCACTTCTCCTGACATACTGTTGGAGCTGGGTCAAGGACATAAGAAAAACCCCCTTTTTGGCCTCAACAACATTATACATGGCTTTCCTAAACGTAAAATTACATTCATCAGTCAAACCAGAAGCCCGTATTTTCGTAAGAACCGCTAAGGCTATACTCTAACCACTTCCTCACAATAAATTGAAATCAGCAGCAGAAGAAAAACTAGGGGAAAACCAAAGCGTTGATCCTGCAACGCAAGAACGGGTAAACAATTGCAACAAAGCAACCAAAAATGACCTCAGTGTCAGAGGATGATGAATTCCGGAGAGTCAAGACTGTTGAGCCCCGCTCTAATTTCAGGCTGAACGCATTAATTGGAACTGACATATATCTTTTTGTTTTTGTGCCATGTTTTGTGTTTATTTTTGTGTAGCTGCAAACAAGAACAAAAAAATTAACAAATAAGCACTGTGTGTCCTAATAAATTTTTAAAATCGGTGCTCGGTCGGCGAAATGAATGAGTTTTTTCCCTAGATAACTCTACCTTACTATGGGTGACGATGAGTGCTATTTTTCTTATCCATATTTCCAGACTATACATTTCGAAAAATAACACAAAAATTATAAACTAGATGACTAGAAATCGAAATCCATTGCATAAGGCAATCTTTATGTCTAGAACACCTATTGCACGAGCAGCTTCAAAAACGTTTCTAAGAACATAGATGTATCCTCATAGGAGGATAGAGGGATACAATTCATTGAATGGTAGCTGCAATGTGAAAGTTCTCCAAACATCTCTTTTCATAGACACGTATTGCTATTAAAAGTGCCAATAGGGTTTAAAACGATTTATGCTAATATTTGTTTTAAAGTCAAAGAGACCTGATCAATAAGGTCTTTGCTGTGATTCTCATTCCAAATTGTCATCTTATTTATTTCTACTAATGGTTGTTTATAATGCTCGGTCATAAAAAAAAACCTTAGACACTTTTACCGTCAAAACAATATTTTACAATAATGAAGCTTGAAGTCATTACAATTTGTAAGATAAAGGCCATAGCCTGTGATTTTACAAAGACCCGTATTTAGAGTCATAACATACATTTTAACTCCTTAGCATTGAGCATGCCAGTGCTGCATTCCTTGAACGCTAACCAACAAATGTAAAAAAGAGAATTTTCATAAGTACTTAAAAGGGAATGTAAAATAAATTAGCAAAAACACTATACGTTTTATGGTTTACGTTTTTAGTGTGTAAACACAGATTTACATAGGAAACTGATTTTCTTCATAGAAAAAAAAAAAAAATCAGAAATGAAAACTCAAAACTTTCTGCCCATCTTAGAAAAGAAAAAATTTTAGACTTCGTTACTCAATTTACATGACTTGAAAACTAAAAACAAAAACAATGATAAAGTACGCTGTAAAAATTAAAAAAAAACTTCTTGTATTTTACCCTTTTGAGCTTCATATTGGGCCTAACTCAAGGTAGGCTCATATAGCTTTTAAAAAATCGTTCAATTCACTCTTTTGAATATTTTGGTGCATAAAGACGTTTTCTTTGTAGTTTCTTTTAAGGAATTTTCTAAAAGACGACCAGAAACTAAACTGGAGAAACTTCTCAAGGACTCCCAACTATTTATTTGCTTTATTTGATTACCCAATACGAAGGCTTCTACTATTATTTGCGTTTGCAGTAGAAATTCTTACTTAGAAAGTAAATTAATTTCAGTTATCAAACGAAATGAAATAGTTTGGCTTAGTCAAGGGTTCAAAATGTAAATTCCTTAGTCTACTCTTTAGTTGAAATTGCTGAAGATATGAAAGATGCAGCCAGGCGGTATAATAGTACAATATTGTTCTGGTACGTTAATAAATTGAGAGGGAATAGTCAATCTAAACTTGTCCCAGTTAAAGATAGGAACGGAGCCACAATTAGTGACAAAGAAACAGTTAAAGGCAGATGGGTAGAACATTTACAGAATGTATTAAACCGTGATAGGATTACGGTTAATGACATAGGAAAGATGAAAAAGCTTGTGACTCATTGGTTGTGAAAGAAAATTTAGTTTGTGAGGAAATATTTACGACAGTACTGAAAGGAGTAAAAAAATAAGATGACGATAGTATGCTTAATCAGTTCTTAAATATGGTCGTTATAAAGTCAGAGATAAATTAGAGAATATTATGAATATGAGTTTTAAAAGGGGGAAATGCCTAGTGATTTTAGGCAAACTTTAATTAAACTCTCTATATGAAAGGTGATAAGAGTGAGTATGGTATTTATCGCGGAGATTAGTTTGGTTTCTGTAGGAAGTAAATTATTTAGTGTGATGATACTTAGAGATACAGTAGATAAAGTTTTAAGAGAAGAACAATGACGGCTTTGGAAAGGAACAGGATGTGTCAACCAGGTTTTCCCTCTTAGAATAATAATGAAGAAATGTCTGAGTAATCAAACCCTTTTAGCCCTCAGTTTTATATATTAGGATTAAGTGTTTGATTCAGCAGACAGAGGAGCTTTTGCGAAAGTCCTATCCTTTTATGATATACCAAATAAATACATTAAAGTGATTAATTCTATGTACGGGAACACTGCTGCGGTCAAGGTTGGAATTGAGGTTATTACCTGGTTTTGTGTTTAATCAGGGGTTAAGCTGGATTGCGTTCTATCTCAATATATATGGACCATTTTGATGGATTTTATCTAAGGAGCACAGGAGAAGTGATGGAGAAGCATGGAATCTATTTGGGAAGTAAAACTCTTCTATTATCCTGATGGTTTAAGCATCTTAGATGAAAATGCTATCAAAATGAATGAGTTTATGGGGGTTTTGAGAGTTCAGGGTGCAAGAATAGATTCGAAAATTAAAGTTAAGATGAACAAGCTACCAAGCTGTTAAGAATAAGGCCAACTGAATGTGAAGAGGTGATCTGGGTGACAAGAAAATCGATAGAGTGGGCAGCTTCACTCACCTAGGTAATACTGTTAGCAAAGACCGTAGATGCAGGGAAGATTTCAAAAGTAGAATAGCCAATGCCCAGGGTGTTTTTTCACAGTTGAAAAATGTTTGGAAGAATAGGAAGATAAGTTTACGAACCAAGATCACAAAATTAGAAGTTACATTAATGACAGTTGTCAATTTTGGTTCTGAAGCGTGGGCGCTCTGAAAGATGGAGAAGGATTTGTTAGATGTTTTCCAGAGAAACTGTCTGTGAATTGTTTTGGGTATCCCTTTGACTGACCGTATCTCCAACAGTAAACTACACGAAAAATGTTGTTCAAACCTAATTTATTGTTCTATAATGAGAGAAATTTTGAAATGGCTGGGACACACGTTTTGCAGATGAAGGATGACAGATTGCCAGAGATCTTCCCTTTCGGCCAACCAGTTAGGGCGAAACAAAAACAAGTTGTCCACAAATGGGCTAAAGGATCTTGTAAGAAAATTTTTAAAGGAGATGGGAACATCTTAGGAGGTGTAAAGAGGGAGGCTTTAAAGAGATTAAGATGGAGGAGGATCACGTGTAGCTGTAATCACCACAGGCGACTTGGTGCTGCAGTGACTTGTTAGTAGTAAAGGTAGTGTTTTCTTAGTTGAAGTAATTATAATCGCTGAGTTAAAGCAGGTATTTAAGTCTTAGTATAGAAAAAACTCCGCTTAAACATTAGAGAATCTTTGTTATGCTGCAAAGAAGGCATTTGAGCCAAAAATCTCAAAAATTGGGTCCACAAATTGTAGGAGAGGAGATAAAATTATTTTCAATGTGTCAAGGCCAAATTTTATTTTTGTGAAAAAATATTAGGTTCCTTTTATTAAAATATTTGTTTCTGTTTTATTATTTTTTCTTAAACCAATTGGATTTATAAGTTAAGTTGTTCCATATAGCTTATTTTCAAACATTATTTCAAGATCGTGTTAATGCAGAAAATTTTGGGATTGGGGTAAATGGGAAAGATTGGATGTCGGTATTTTAAAAAGTAAGTGTAAAGTGGATATTAAGAATGTGTGGAGGTACATGCGTGTAGCCATGCAGCACAGAGAGAGATTCTTGGAGGGTGGACGATAAGCGGGACAAGAAAAGAATGTTGAACGTTATTTTATACGGTGTGCTTGAAGCATTTCTTTTTTCTGTTTTGTAACCATGATCCATGTAACTTTAAAACATTTAAAATATAGTGACCATGTGTGTGACATTTTGTGTTATTATGTGAGTTTTATGGTATTATGTGCCATTTTGTTCTTATGTTCTTTTTGCAATTGTTATGCTTTTTCATAGTTATTATTATATACCCTGTTATGTGAGTAAGTATCATATGGTATTATTTTGTATTATTTGTTGTTTTTTACCATGGCCCCTAAGTGGCTTTTGTTGCAATAAATATCTATCTATCTATCTGCCTATCTATGATCGATTTCAAGTATAATATTGGATACCTGTAAATGCCGAAAAGTTTAGATTGCATGTCGAAATCAAATTCGATAAATACTGTCATTCAAGGAGAATTCATATGTACCAAATGATGTTAATCTTAATAATCGTAAAAGACCGAAATATTCGATTAGGATTTCTTTTATTTACTGTTTTCAGATTATTTCTCATGAGGTTCTTTATTTTGTTATGATACTAACCTCACAGCGTAGAAGTCAGAAGCAAGGGAGACTATGTGACAGTAGGAAATATAAACGTTCCACAAAGAAAGTCACTGAAAATTAATCGTTTTAAAATCCAATATCACGGATTCTTGACAGTAACTAACAGCCTAGGATTGACAACATTAAGCAATACACATCATTGTGCTAGGTGCTAGGGTTATCAAGCTAAACTTGAGATATGCCAGTCTTGGGCCTTGCACAGTAACAGTTACGCTTTTTACCTTCATTGTGTCACAAGGCTGCCTCTCATTAACATAATCATTCTTTGGTGATTCAATAAGGAGGGCGTATTTTCCTTTGCTTTGTCTGACCCTTTTGATTCCTTCATCGTATGTTTTGACGAAAACATGCTTACGAGATGACATGAATTCCCACATTTTGCTGTAGGTGGGTATTTTGGAAAACTAAAAAGTAAAGTTTGGAATAATCAGTTAATTATGCATTAATGAAATATACATTAATTGACTTTGGCGATTTTTTCTTTCAAAATTGAATGTTACCAAGAATAATCGTTACCAGAAGTCTGTTGCATGCAGAGGTCACAGTATGAGTACAAGTGCATGGCAAAATGAAACAAACGAAAAAGTCCTGAAAGTACCAGTTCAAAAAATTGAGAACTTCATGCTATATATAGCATCTCATATTTCTAATATATATATATATATATATATATATATATATATATATATATATATATATATATATATATATATATATATATATATATATATATATATATATATATATATATATATATATATATGTGTGTGTGTGTGTGTATATATACATAAATATTAAAAAATACATACGTATTTTCCTTTGCGGAATTTTTATTTTTTTTTTGGTTCTCTCCTGAAAAGAAATTTCTTGGTTATTGCCGTATGCCTCATTAGGTAAAAGACTTGGTAAACGACCTCTGTGACTTGGAAAAATGAAATTTGAGCTTTGAAGACTTTTAAGGAAGTAAAATCAATTCCGATATGTAAATCATTTTTTAGTGACAAATCATAGATCATTCTACATTCTTACGGCAAGTAGCATGTGTTACAGAGTGGCAACGTGCATGTGGCATAAGAAGTAACAAAAATAACTTAATAAGCAACTAAATTCCCACATTTTGCTATAGGTTAAAGTCAAAATCAGTTAAAGTCGTGAGGGATTTCTTATCGAAAGCGATGTGATGTTATTTTTATAACCCCCTTTAAGCCTAATTTAATCACACATTAGCTATTTACAAGCCAAATCGATTAATTATACCTTAATTGAGTTTATTTAAGCGTCCAAGTCTTAGATTTAGTTTTCAAAATTATTAATAAAAATAATATAAAAGAAAAAAAATTCCAAAGAAAAGTAAAGAATCATGTTAAAACATAAGAAGGTTGGCATTTCCAATATCCAATGATCTAATAATAAAAACTTAAAATGACTAGAAATTGTGATAAATGAATAAACAAAATAAAAACGAGCAGAAACTAAAGTGAATAATCACACCTGACACAAAAAGAAAAAATACTGTTATACACGAATAAATTAATCCTAAAGAGAAAATTAATTATTACTAAAGTCAAACTTATAGAGGAAAGAAATGGCTAAAAATAGGAGTAAGGCCTTTACATCCTAGACCTTTTGATTTCTATTTGGAGCAATAATTTTATTTGTTACAACTTCTACAAGAACACAACACAAAAAAAATACCAAAATAATATCGCTATCCACGGCTAAAGCTCAGAATGTGGCTAATCTCCCTCTCAAATGCCCTAAGTGGCTTGATTGCCATTCTGGTGTTATTGGAAGCAATAAGCATTGTGAACTGAGTAGCTTTTATTTGCCAGAACTTCCCAATAACAATGATCACTGGGGAGAAACAAATTAAAACCAAACCAAGAAAACTTGCTAGGGTTAAAAATAATTTATTGACACAGTTTCTAAGGAGCACACGTAGCTCCTTATAATCAAAGGTGTTATTTTACTATAATATACTGCTTTATTTATTGGATTTTGCAGGTTACTGGAAATAGAAAGCTTCTATCCCAACTTTAGATGCCTTTTGGTCTTAATATTAGCAAACAACCTCCCGAGTTTACATTCCAAAAAGCCCCTGCCTAGGTGCAGCATACCTTATTTTAAGTATGAGGTAATTCAGTTTGGCATATTTAAGAGACTGCAAGGTTTTGCTATTTTTACCTTGTTGGTACCAAAATGGTAATTGAGTCAGCACGTTTGACTTTACTGATATACCATGTCAATTAAATCTTTTGAAGCTCTGTGTATTAGAACTTGAAATTTTATCTCTGGAAGATCCTCTTTTCCTGAAGCTGGTTAAAGTAATTTCTTTGCTATGCAGTTCATACTGTGTCCATATAGCCTACCTCCCCCCCCAAAAAAAATCTAAGATCCTACAGAATAAATCACCCTCAAAACTGAAAATAGGGTCACCGATAAGTTAATTCAATCCAGGCAGGGAGTGGGTCGGAATGTAACCTTGGAGACCAAAGATTTCGACGAAGGAACACATCTAAGTAGAACAAAAAGGACAAATCATGTGAAATAAACATAAATAAAATATTTTTGCTCTCCTAAACAATCCCTGAACTAGTTCAGTTGTTAGAGTCAATTCACTAATGTAAACACACGTAAGTTGAATCTTATCACGAAAACTGCGAATCTGCTACAAAATCGGCGTGTTAGTTAACTATACGATTTAGGGGTCATGTAACGAATCATCGCCTAAGACATATAACAAGCAAGGTATGACATCACTGCTCTAGATTTAGTTCCAGTGCCTCCATTTCACTGGTGTATGCATATCAATCAAGTGTATAGCCCCTTGGTCTTAACTTTCCAAGGAAGACTAATTGCGAGTGATCTTTGCTAAATCTAATCATTCCATACATCAAAGAAACCACTTTTACAAAGTGATCTTCTCCAAATAAATGTCACCCGAGACTATCAAAGATATTGGACAAAAAGACACTACATGATTTAAGAGATAATAGCAGTCATTCCATGTTTGAAATTACGTGTTAGGCTATTTCAAAAAGCACTTTTCGTGTCCCGTTTCACAACATTGTCAATATCGCAACTTTGAAGAATCCTGATGGCTACAAAGTCTCAATAATTAGGTATGATTTTTTTCTGAAACACAGCCGGTTTTGGCTTAATTCCCAGGCATTATTACAGTCACACTTGTCGATAAAACGCACGACTAAAGCGCCCATTAAGTTGGCAGTTCGTACTTTCTCGAGTGGAACATTGTTCAACTTTTAAGCATAAATTTCAAGGTCAAATCAGGGTCAAAATGACTCTGATTTGACTTAGATTTGACCAAGATTGACCAAGATGGTGACTTAGAACAGTAGTCCCTCTATCTTTGAGAAGAATCTGACAAAAGTTAAGAAGATGTAGCATTAGTTTAGAACAGTCGGACACAAATTGGTTTTGGTATAAACTCTTTAAACCGAATTCGTGCAATTTTAATGTTTCACTTTTTGAATGCAAGTGTGGTGCTAAAATCAAGAAAAATGCTGTCCTTCATAGCATTTGGCTTTTTTTTATCGACAGATGTGACTATGGTGTGACTCGGGCATATGATTAATGCCTCATATTCCCCTTTTTCAGGTTCTCTTTAGAGTGTTCATGAAGGAAGAAATTCAATTTAACGCAAGTAAGTCACAGACTGTCTGAAAAAGAAACAATGATGCTTTTGCTTATTAAAAATGTTTGACATTTTGGGTTTTTAGGGTCTCTTTTGATTCAACATGGAGGAAGAAACCTTAATTTCAAATAAGTAATTTATGAGTTATTTGGTAAACAAAAAAACAATCATACTTCAACTTAAGACTAAATAAATGATTCTTTTTTTCAAGTTCTGTCTTTAGTCTAAATGAAGTAAAAAAAACTTTAGTTTCAGTAAAGTAATTTATAAGTTTCTTTTAGCGTATGTGCGACAAAACCACTGCTACTTTTACCATGACAACTTTTACGGCTGAGAGTATTAGGGTGTAAAATTTTAGGAGATGTCTAGGGAAAAGTTGACCGAAATCAAAATTCACTATGTGTATGCAGATTGTCAAAAGGGAATGTCAGTAATATCTTAGGAACGGCTTAAAGTATTAAGTTGGAAATTACAAAGTATGTTGAGGTGGACATTAAATTCACCGAAAGGCACCACGTACATACTACTACTACCACTACTACTACTTCTAATGATATTACTACTCCTACTATTACTACTAATACTACCAAGCCAAAGAGTATTAAAGCGAAACTATCAGGGTACATTGAGGAGGAAGTTGAATTAATCCAAACACACTATGTTCTTACAGATTGTCATAAGGGTGTATCAGCTATATCTTAGAAACTGCTTACAGTATTAAGTTAAAACTTACGGGGCTCTATGCTTAGAGTATTAAGTTAAAACTTACCGGGCATGTTGATGGGGATGTAGAAATTACAAAAGGCCCTATGTGCTTGCTACTATTACTACTTTTACTACTACTAGGCTACTACTACAACCGCTATTACGATCACTGCTATTACTAACGGTAATGGTATTAAGCCGAAACTTTCAAGGAATTTGCAGGTGATGCTGAGCTAAATGAAAACAAAATGTGTCCATGCAGGCTGCCGAAAGGGCGTATTAACATTATCTAAGGATGAGCCTAGGGTATTAAGTTGAAAAATTTAGAGCGTGTAGAGGGGGATGTTGAACTGGCTAAAACGTATTATGCGATTACTACTATTACTAGTGTTGAGGCTAATAGCATTAAGATGAAACTTTTAGAGAATGTTAGGGAAAGGGTAGACTAAATTAAAGCACACTATGTGCACACCTTTTGCCAAAAGGACATATCAGCAACATCTCAGGAATGGCTTGACGTATTAAGTTGAAACTTTGAAGATATATTGAGAGGGATGTTAAATTAACCGGAAGACGCTACATGTATGCTACTACTACTACTTATACTGCTAGTATGCTACTTCTACTAATGGTAATGCTATTACGGCAAACTTTTCCTGAAATATTGATGGAGATATTGAACTAAATCAAAACACATCATTTATATGCAGGCTGTCCATGTGTCTAAAGTAAGTGTCAGTAATATCACAGGGACAACTTAAAGTATTCAGTTGAGACTTTCAAGGCATGTCGAGAAGGTAGTTGGACTAACGAAAAAACGCTATGTGTATTCTATTTCTCCTACTACTACAACAACTACAACTACTAAAGCTAATGGTATTAAGAAGAAACTTTAGAGAGATATGAACTTTAGGGAGATATTGTACTAAATCAAAACAAACTATATGCATGCAGGTCGTCGAAAGGACACGCCAGCAATATTTCAGGAAATGATCGAAGAATTACTGCAAAACTGCCGGGACATGTTGAGGGGAATGTTGAACTAGCCAAAAGACATTACTTGCGTGCTAACGATATTGTTACTACTGCTGCTACAATTATTCAACTATTACTACTATTAAGGCTAATCATATTTAGGTAAAGCTTTCAAGGAATACTTAGGGGATGTTGAAATAACGAAAAACATACTGTGTGCATACAGGCTGTTAAAAGGACAAAGAAGCAATTTTTCAGGAACAGCTTATACTATCAAGATGAAACTTTGAGGGCATGCTAAATGGGATGTTGAACTAACCAGAAGATACTCCGTGCATAATGCTGCTGCTGTTACTGCTGCTGATAATGCTATTATACCGCTACTGTGACTACTATCAAACAGTTCGTGGTAACGAACTGTAGTAAGGAGCGACCCGGCTCAATAGTAACCAAAACTCTAAAAAATGGAATTTTGATACCAATAAATACATCAAAGAATCGCATTTAATGCTGATTTTAAATATATAAGTTTCATCAAGTTTAGTCCTACCCATAAAAAGTTATGAGCCTGAGAAAATTTGCGTTACTTTAGAATATAGGGGGAAACACCCCTAAGAGTCATAGAATCTTAACGAAAATCACACCATCAGATTCAGCGTATCAAAGAACCCTTCTGTAGAAGTTTCAAGCTCCTACCTACAAAAATGTGGAATTTTGTATTTTGCAAAGAATTACTGCAAAACTGCCGGGACATGTTGAGGGGAATGTTGAACTAGCCAAAAGACATTACTTGCGTGCTAACGATATTGTTACTACTGCTGCTACAATTATTCAACTATTACTACTATTAAGGCTAATCATATTTAGGTAAAGCTTTCAAGGAATACTTAGGGGATGTTGAAATAACGAAAAACATACTGTGTGCATACAGGCTGTTAAAAGGACAAAGAAGCAATTTTTCAGGAACAGCTTATACTATCAAGATGAAACTTTGAGGGCATGCTAAATGGGATGTTGAACTAACCAGAAGATACTCCGTGCATAATGCTATAATGCTATTATACCGCTACTGTGACTACTATCAAACAGTTCGTGGTAACGAACTGTAGTAAGGAGCGACCCGGCTCAATAGTAACCAAAACTCTAAAAAATGGAATTTTGATACCAATAAATACATCAAAGAATCGCATTTAATGCTGATTTTAAATATATAAGTTTCATCAAGTTTAGTCCTACCCATCAAAAGTTATGAGCCTGAGAAAATTTGCGTTACTTTAGAATATAGGGGGAAACACCCCTAAGAGTCATAGAATCTTAACGAAAATCACACCATCAGATTCAGCGTATCAAAGAACCCTTCTGTAGAAGTTTCAAGCTCCTACCTACAAAAATGTGGAATTTTGTATTTTTTGCCAGAAGGCAGATCACAGATGCAGATCAAAATTCTGAGATAGCCATTTTATTCAGCGTAGCCGAAAAACCTTATAACTATGTCTTTGGGGACGACTTACTCCCCCACAGTCCCCGTGGGAGGGGCTACAAGTTACAAACTCTGACTTTGAAGTTACAAACTTTGACCAGGGCTTACATATAGTATTGGTTATTGGAAAGTGTAGAGGCGTTTTCAGAAGGATTTTTTGGTTAGGGGAAGGGGTTGAGAAGAGGGGGATATGCTGGGGGAACTTTCCTTCGAGGAATTTCTCATGGGGGAAGAAAAATTCCATGAAGGGAGCGCAGGATTTACTAGCATTATTAAAAAAATAAACAATGACAAAATAAATATGAAAAAGTTTTTTCAGCTGGAAGTAAGGAGCAGCATTAAAACTTAAAACGAAAAGAAATTATTACCCATATGAGGGGCTCACCTCCTCCTAGTACCTCGCTCTTTACTTTAAAGTATTTTTAGTAATTTCAACTATTTATTCGACGGCTTTTGTGATTCAGGGGTCATTCTTAATGAATTGGGACAAAATTTAAGCTTTAGTGTAAAGAGCGAGGTACTGACGAGGGGGCGAAACCCCTAATATCTATCCATATATATATATATATACAAACTAGCTGTTGGGGTGGCACTTCGCGCCACCCCAACACCTAGTTGGTGGGGGTGCTTCGCTCCCCCCCAAGCCCCCCACGCGCGTAAGTCGTTACGCGCCATATTAGCTATGCGCCATTGTAGTTGTGTCCCTGTGTCCCACCTGTGAATATAGATAGACATATATATGTTTTTAACTAATGCGCCACCCCAACACCTAGTTGGTGGGGGTGCTTTGTCCCCCCCAATTCCCCCCGCGCGCGTAAGTCGTTACGCGCCATTGTAGTTGTGTCCCTGTGTCCCACCTGTGAATATAGGTATATATATATATATATATATATATATATATATATATATATATATATATATATATATATATATATATATATATATATATATATATATATATATATATATGTTTTTACCTACGTAAAATTTGCGAATCCCCCTGTGCCCCCCGGCGTCCCCGTTGTAGTGTGTCCCTGTGTCCTGGTAATAAATTTTTAGTTTTTTTCCTTTTTTCTTTTTAATTTTTTTTTTGGTCTTTACCTTTTTTTTAGCTTTTTTAGTTTTTTCTTTTTTCTTTTTAGTTTTTTTTGTAGTTTTTATCTTTTTTTAGTTTTTTCTTATTTTTATTTTTTTAGTTTAACATTCTTCGATGTCCCATTGTCTGTACAAATAAATAGATTGTCAGGTTTACCGACTCCTGAACATGCAACATAAAATTGCCTTGGGAAAACAATCCGTATTCAGATCTATACCTGCTTATTCTAATGATTGCCCTTGAGCTTTGTTGATGGTGATTGCTAATAGAACATTCCCTGTGTCCCCGTCGTCATTTATATATCCCCCTGTGCCCCCGGCATCCCCCTTGTAGTTGTGTCCCTGTGTCCCGGTCGTCATTTATATTCCCAGTATCCCGGTCGTCATTTGTGTCCCAGTGTCCCAGTCTGCAATTTCTCTTTGAGCGTCTCGGTCGTCATTTATATTCCCTGTGTCTCGGTCGTCATTTGTGTCCCGGTCTGTAATTTATCTTTGAGTGTCCCAGTCGTCATTTATATCTCCCAGTCGTTATTTGTGTCCCAGTGTCTCAGTCTGTAATTTCTCTTTGAGTGTCCCGGTCGTCATTTATATTCCCTGAGTCCCGGTTTTTAATTTTCTTTACTTTATCTGTCAGCCGCAAGCCTGTTTTCTTGCTGTTCTTGTGATTCCTCGGCACGCTTTCTTTTCTTACTTTCTCTATCAGCCGCATGTTTTTTGGCATAGACTCTTTGAGCAGCTTCCTCGGCTGTTGCCATTGTAGGTTCTTCAGTCATTTTACAATTAAACATTTTTCCGTCCACGATCTTCTTAAAATTAAAAATTTGTCTTTGAACGATTTTCTTAAATACCTTTAATGACGTCATCGTTATAACAAACATGACGACAACTAACTTCATGACGACATGACATGGTGACATGACGTCACTCGACAGACACACAGACAACTTCTATATATATAAAAATAAGTTGTCTGTCTGTGTGTCTGTCTGACAGGTGACGTCATGTTTCTGTGTCGACTGACGTCATGAAGTTAGTTGTCGTCATTTTTGCTATGACGGTGACGTCATCAAAGATATTTAAGACATGCGTTCATTGAAAAATGTTTAATTGTAAAATGACTGAAGAACCTACAATGGCAACAGCCGAGGAAGCTGCTCAAAGAGTCTATGCCAAAAAACTTGCTGCTGATAGAGAAAGTAAGAAAAGAAAGCGTGCCGAGGAATCACAAGAACAGCAAGAAAACAGGCTTGCAGCTGATAGAGAAAGTAAGAAAAGAAAGCGTGCCGAGGAATCACAAGAACAGCAAGAAAGCAGGCTTGCGGCTAAAGAACACAAAACCGCGCAGTTAGATGAAAATCCACCTGGAAAGCGAGAGTCAAAACATATCAAAACTGAAAATGATAGCGATGATGATTGGGTTTGGGATTTTGACTTGGATAAGGTCATCAATGCCTACCAGATTTAAGCTAAAAACAAAGGTTCGGCGATATGTACTTCATAGTGACGCTGAAAAATAAAGAAGAAAAAAAACTGAAAAAATGTAAAAAACTAAAAAAAAGTAAAAAGAAAAAACACTCTAAGATAAATTACAGACCGGAACACAAATGACGACCGACACAGAGGGAATATAAATTACGACCGGGAACCTCAAAGAAAAATTACAGACTGGGACACCCGGACACAAATCACGACCGGGAATATAAATGACGACCGGGACACAGGGACACAACTACAACGGGGACGCCGGGGGCACAGGTGAGATATATAATTGACGACTGAGACACAGGGATTGTTTGAATAGAAATTACAGACCGGGACACCGGGAAACAAATGACGACCGGGACACTGGGACACAGGGAACATAAATGACGACCGGGAAACTCAAAGAGAAATTACAAACTGGGACACCAGGACACAAATGACGACCGGGACACAGGGAATATAAATGCTATTTATATGCACAGAATATGGGACAGCGAAGAATGTTGTATATTCGCATGTTTTACGTAGTTAAAAATATATATTTATATCTATCTCTATTCACAGGTGGGACACAGGGACACAGCTACAATGGCGCGTAACTAATATGGCGCGTAACGACTTACGCGCGCGGGGGGGGCTTGGGGGGCGCGAAGCGCCACCCCAACAGCTAGTATTTTTATAAATATAGAAAGAGCGCTTCGCGCCACCCCAACACCTAGTTGGTGGGGATGCTTCGCACCCCCCAAGCCCCCCGCGAGCGTAAGTCGTTACGCGCCATATTAGTTACGCGCTATTGTAGTTGTGTCCCTGTGTCCCACCTGTGAATATATATATATATATATATATATATATATATATATATATATATATATATATATATATATATATTTAACTACATAAAACTTGCAAATATACAACATTCTTGGCTGTCCCATTGCCTGTGCATATAAATAGATTGTCAGGTTTACCGACTCTTGAACATGCAACATATAATTGTCCATGGGAAAAACAATCTGTATTCAGATCTATTCCTCATTATTCTAATGATTGCCCTTGAGCTTTGTTGATGGTGATTGCTAATCGATCATTCCCTGTGTCCCCGTCGTCATTTATATATCCCCCTGTGCCCCCCAGCGTCCCCGTTGTAGTTGTTTCCCTGTGTCCCAGTCGTCATTTGTGTCCCGGTGTCCCAGTCTGTAATTTCTCCTTGAGTGTCGCGGTCGTCATTTATAATCCCTGTGTCCTGGTGTCCCGGTCGTCATTTTTGTCCCGGTTGTCATTTGTGTTCCGGTGTCCCGGTCTGTAATTTCTCTTTGAGTGTCCTGGTCCTCGTCTTTATTCCCTGTGTCCCGGTCGTCATTTGTGTTCCGGTGATTTGTTGATGGTGATTGCTAATCGAACAGTCCTTGTGTGTCGGTCGCTTTCTCTTTGAGTGTCCCGGTCGTCCCAGTCTATAATTTCTCTTTGAGTGTCGCGGTCGTCATTTATATTTTCTGTGTCCCGGTGTCCCGGTCGTCATTTTTGTCCCGGTCGTCATTTGTGTTCCGCTGTCCCGGTCTGTAATTTCTCTTTGAGTGTCCTGGTCGTCATTTATATTCCCTGTGTCCTGGTCGTCATTTGTGTCCCGGTGCTTTGTTGATGGTGATTGCTAATCGAACATTCCTTGTGTCCCGGTCGCTTTCTCTTTGAGTGTCCCGGTCGTCATTTATATTCCCTATGTCCCGGTGTCCCGGTCGTCATTTGTGTCCCGATGTCCCGGTTTGTAATTTCGTCAGTCGACAAACATGACGTCACTCGACAGACACACAGACAGACAATTTATATATATATATATATATATATATATATATATATATATATATATATATATATATATATATATATATATACTAGCTGTTGGGGTGGCGCTTCGCACCACCCCAACACCTAGTTGGTGGGGCGCTTCGCGCCCCCCCAAGCCCCCCCGCGCGCGTAAGTCGTTACGCGCCATAGTAGTTACGCGCCATATTAGTTACGCGCCATTGTAGTTGTGTCCCTGTGTCCCACCTGTGAATGTAGATAGATTTATATATGTGTTTCAAACTACGTAAAAATTGCGAATATACAACATTCTTGGCTTTCCCATTGTCTGTCCATATACAAAGCCGTATGTACTAATAATGACATCATATGCAAACGCTCTTTTTACAAACAAACAAACATGCATACACACAACTCGTTTTTATATAGATAGATAGATAGATAGATACAATACAAATTAACTACGTAAAACTTGTGAATATACAACAGTCTTCGCTGTCCCATTGTCTGTGCGTATAAATAGATTGTCAGGTTTACCGACCCTCAAAGATGCAACATACAATTGTACATTGGTAAAGCAATTTGTAGTTAATTTTAATGTTTTTACGTGTGCCCATAAATTAGAATTTTTCAGGCAAGCATTCATTTCGTCTGCAGGAGTTGGTCTAGGTATTATAGGTAATGTTTGCCTGAAATCTCCCGCAAGCAACATTAATGTGCTGCCAAAGGGTTTCGACTTCCCTCACAAATCTTTCAAGCATTGATCCAGAGCCTCGAGCGATTTTTTGTGTGCCATTGTGCACTCATCCCAAATAATAAGTTTGCATTGCTGCAATACTTTACCCATCCCAGATGATTTGGAAATATTGCACGTGGGAGTTTCTGTAGAATGCAAGTTCAGAGGCAATTTCAAAGCGGAATGAGCAGTTCTTCCACCAGGCAGCAATGTTGCGGCTATTCCGGACGACGCAATTGCCAACGCTATATCATTTTTTGATCGAATTGATGCCAGAATCAGTTTTATCACAAACGTTTTACCAGTACCTCCTGGCGCATCCAAAAAGAAAATTTCTCCAACGTTGTTATCGACACAATGCATTATCGTATCATAAATGTCTTTTTGTTCCGACGTTAACTTGGAAATGTTATTTTGTACATACGACAATAGATCACTCGTACTGTAACTTTGTTCACGATCCAATTCTACACATGTCGAAACAGCAGCGATACGGTTAGGTGAAGGCATTCCCAAATCCTGAAGAGGTTTGTTTGCCATACGTACGCACAAATCTTCTATAACAACTAAAGTGTAGTTATAAATTTCTGATGAAAAATCAAAAGTCATATATGACGTCTCTAACTGTTTTTGATGGAGTTTATCTTCGGACATTTTTGACTTATATTTTTCCCATAGCTCTGTAGGAGCTGATGGAGAGCAAGTTGTTAAAATGATGCCAAACAATGCACGAATTTGACTTGGGGTTGACGTTTCGCACGCGTCATTGATGCAGTTATCCCAGTGTTGGTCATTCTCCACTCGATGGCTGTTTTGAACAGACGCACTAAATTATTATTTTCGTGGAAAAGATGTTGCAATTGGGAAACGATTGTCCTTTCAACGTTGGGAGAAATTTCGCAACGTGCTTTCAATTCAGAATTTCTATCACTGATGAAGTACAATTGTAAAAATTTATGATTCTTGCCGGAGAATGGTAGAAGGGACCCTGCTCTACTTTTACTTTGAAAGTAGACATAAATTGATCTGGATTTTCGATTTGGGCTCCAACCGACGTCATTAGGAAACATGAGTTGTATTTTCTGATTTTTGACAAAAAACGCTTAGATTCTGACGTAGTTCCAGTAAGGAAAGTCTTCAATGGCTCTGGTGGTGCAGCCAATAGAGGAAGTTTAACTTTTCCTGAGGCGCAACACATTCCCATTGTTTCACCATTGAATTTCAAGGCCTTGCAATAGGGACAAATTTTAGACATTGTCCCGATTTGAACACATCTACTCAAGCTATAATCATCGACTGGGTTGTACCTGAATGCCAGGCGATAACTTTCAGGTTGCTCTGATTCCTCGGTACGCTTTCTTTTCTTACTTTCTCTATCAGCAGCAAGCCTGATTTCTTGCTGTTCTTGTAATTCCTCGGCACGCCTTCTTTTTTCACTTTCTCTTTTTGCAGCAAGTCTGCTTCCGCGTTGCTCTGGTAGTTCCTCGGCACGCTTTCTGTTCTTTCTTTCTCTATCAGCCTCAAGCCTGTTTCCTTGCTGTTCTTTTGATTCCTCGGCACGCTTTCTGTTCTTTCTTTCTCTATCAGCCTCAAGCCTGTTTGCTTGCTGTTCTTTTGATTCCTCGGCACGCCTTCTTTTTTCACTTTCTCTTTTAGCAGCAAGTCTGCTTTCGCGTTGCTCTGGTAGTTCCTCGGCACGCTTTCTTTTCTGACTTTCTCTATCAGCAGCAAGTTTTTTGGCATAGACTCTTTGAGCATCTTCATCGGC
This sequence comes from Artemia franciscana, assembly GCF_032884065.1. Classification (NCBI taxonomy): domain Eukaryota; kingdom Metazoa; phylum Arthropoda; class Branchiopoda; order Anostraca; family Artemiidae; genus Artemia; species Artemia franciscana. Next base: position 39,825,659 of record NC_088864.1, on the reverse strand, counting down.
TTTTGCCATAGTAAGTTCATCAGTCATTTTAAACTTAAACATTAATAGATTTCTACGTGAACATATATGTCTTAAATATCTTTAATGACGTCACCGTCATAGCAAAAATGACGACAAGTAACTTCATGACGTCAGCCGACACAGAAACATGACGTCATCTGATCCACAGACAGACACACAGACAGACAACTTATTTATATATATATATATATATATATATATATATATATATATATATATATATATATATATATATATATATATATATACATATATATATATATATATATATATATATATATATATATATATATATATATATATATGTATATATATATATATATATATATATATATATATATATATATATATACATATATATATATATATATATATATATATGTATATATATATATATATATATATATATATATATATATATATATATATATATATATATATATATATATATATATATATATATATATATATATATATATATATATATATATATATATATATATATATATATATATATATATATATATATATATATGTATATATATATATATATATATATATATATATATATATCTATTTATATTCACAGGTGGGACACAGGGACACAACTACAATGGCGCGTAACGACTTACGCGCGGGGGGGGATGCTTGAGGGGCGCGAAGCACCCCCACCAGCTAGGTGTTGGGGTGGCACGAAGCGCCACCCCAACAGCTAGTATGTAATAAAAACATGATGTTCTTTACGTAAGTTAATGTATAAGTTACGTATATCTTTTACTAATAAATAGAATCGTAAAAAATTAAAAGTTCTAGTTGGCATTTTAATTAACCAAAAAATCGGAGGTCAACTAGGCTTCCTCCCCCGCTCTTTTTTCCTGAAAATCATTCGATCAAAATTATGAGAAAGCCATTTAACAAAAAAAAAAAAATGCAAATTTCGTTTTAATTATTTCTCCGCGGAGAGCCAAAATCAAAATATGCATTGATTCAAAAACGTTCAGAAATTAAATAGAAAAAAGAAGTTTTTTAAATGAAAGTAAGGAGCGACATTAAAACTTAAAACGAACAGAAATTACTTTGTATATGAAAGGGGCTGCTTCCTCATCAACGCCTCGCTCTTTACGCTAAAGTTTTTTACTGTTTTAAAAAGAAGAGTTGAGAGAAAAGGTCAAACTTTAGCGTAAAGAGCGGGGCATGGAGCATCAAATTGAAACTTTCTGGTTATGTTAAGGAGGATACTGCGCTAATCAAAAGGAACTATGTGCATACTAATACTACTATTATGCTACTATTATGCTAACGCTGCTACTATTATGACAGCTACTGCTACTGAGGCTAAGGGTATTAGTGTGAACTTTCAGGAAAAGTTTAGGAGGAGTCGAACTAACCAAAAGTCACTCTGTGCAAATCGCTATAGCTATTACTACTGCTACTACTAGTACTACTTCTATTATACTGCTAGTACGTCCAGTATTACTACTACTATGGCTAAGAATACTAGGGTTAAAATCCCAGGGAGAATTGAGGAGGAAGTTGAACTAAAGAAAAACACACTGAACGCATGCAAGTTGTCTAAAGGATGTATCAGCAATGCCTCAGAAACGGCTTGAAGTATTAAGTTGAAACTTTCTGAGTATGCTGAGGGGGATGCTGAACTAATCAGAAGGCACTTCGCGCAAACTACTACTACTGCTTCTACTACTATTACGACTACTAGTACTACTACTGAGGCTAAGGGTGTAAAGGTCAAATTTTTGTATACATTATAGGGACAAGTTAAACTAAATCCAAACACACTATGTGAATGCAGTTTGTCAAAAGGGTTTAGGCTATCAGCCATTTTTCAGGGACGGCTTAGAGCATTAAATAAAAAAATTCAGGTCATATCTAGGAGTTTGTCGATCTAGCCAAAGAGCATTATATGTATGCTTCAACTACTGCTACTCCAACTGGTACTGCTGCTACAACTGTTACTACTTCTATTACTAGTCTACTACTTCTACCAAGGATAAGGATATTAAGGGAGTATTAAAAGAAAAAATTTTTTTTAAATGATTTCTCTTTTATAAATCTATCTTTTTTATAAAGTTATTATGAATTTTTGGAATGAATGTCCATCTATAATAAACTGTAAATCCATGTTCATTTGTTCTTCTCGGCAATTTTGGTATGCATATGCAAGAACGTAGTTCAAGATACGGTTGTTTTCAGTAAAGAGAAAACTAGGCGTCTGTCTTTGGAGGGTATAGGGGGTGTTAGCCTTCCTCCTCTGTTTGGTAGTTTTTGCTAGTTTTGAGACTTTTTATTTATTGTAATTACTGTTCTTATGGTTTTCAGTTATTAATTGATAGTAATTTAGGATATTATTAACCTGACAAACTTCCTGACTTTATTTTTGCTCATCTTTGGTTTAATTTAGATCTTTACTTATCTTTCAAAAACTTTCTATAGGGATTATACATTTTTTTTTATAAATTTTTAGAGATACTTAGGGAGAAGTTGAACTAAATCCAAACGCAATGCGTGCAGTTTGTCAAAAGGGTTTAGGCTATCAGCAATTTCTCAGGAACGGCTTAGAGAATTGAATAAAAATTTCAGGTCATATCTAGGAGGTTGTTGATCTAGCCAAAGAGCATTATATGTATACTTCAATTACTGCTACTCCAACTGGTACTACTGCTTCAACTTTCACTACTTCTATTAATAGTCTACTACTTCTACCAAGGATGAGGATATTAAGAGGGTATTAAAAGAAAAAAAATTAAATGATTTCTCTCTTATAAATCTATCTCTTTTACAAAGTTATTATAAATTGTAGGAATGAATGTCTATATATAATAAACTGTCAATCTATGTTCATTTGTTCTTCTTGGCAAGTTTGGTCACAATAGTTCCGTGTTATAAAAATAAATGAATAGCTCGAGATGTGGTTGTCTTTCAGTAAAGAAAAAATTAGATATCTTTTTTTGGAGGACATAGGGGGTGTCAGCCTTCTTCACCTGTTTGGTAGTTTCTAATCGTTTTGAATTTGAGTTTTTATTTATTACTAGCTGTTGGGGTGGCGCTTCGCGCCACCCCAACACCTAGTTGGTGGGGGCGCTTCACGCCCCCCCAAGCCCCCCCGCGCGCGTAAGTCGTTACGCGCCATATTAGTTACGCGCCATTGTAGTTGTGTCCCTATGTCCCACCTGTGAATATAGATATATATATATATATATATATATATATATATATATATATATATATATATATATATATATATATATATATATATGTTTTTAACTACGTAAAACTTGCGAATATACAACATTCTTTGCTGTCCAATTGTCTGTGCATATAAATAGATTGTCAGGTTTACCGACTCTTGAACATGCAACATATAATGGTCCATGGGAAAACAATCCGTATTCAGATCTATACCTCATGATTCTAATGATTGCCCTTGAGCTTTGTTGATGGTGATTGCTAATCGACCATTCCCTGAGTCGCCATCGTCATTTATATATTCCCCTGTGCAACCCGGCGTCCCCTTTGTAGTTATGTCCCTGTGTCCCGGTCGTCATTTATATTCCCTGTGTCCCGGTCGTCATTTGTGTCCCGGTGTTCCAGTCTTTGATTTCTCTTTGAGTGTCCCGGGCGTCATTTATATTCCTTGTGTCCCGGTGTCCCGGTCGTCATTTATATCCCCCTGTGCCCCCTGGCGTCCCCATTGTAGTTGTGTCCCTGTGTCCCGGTCGTCATTTATATTCCCTGTGTCCCGGTCGTCATTTGTATCCCGGTGTCCCGGTCTGTATATACATTCGTTTTTTAGTTTTGTTTTTCTCCTTTATTTTTTTCCTTTTTTCTTTTTTTTTCTTTTTTAGTTTATTAAGATTTTTAGATTTTTTAGTTTTTTATTAGTTTTTAGTTTTTTTGTAGTTTTTACCATTTTTTTAGTTTTTTTAGTTTTTTTTTTCACTTATGTCCTGGTCGTCATTTAGCCTAAACTCCCTGTGTCCCGGTCGTCATTTGTGTCTCGGTGCTTCGTTTTTTTTAGTTTTTAGTTTTTTACCTTTTTTTAGTTTTTTTTAGTTTTTTAGCTTTTTTAGTTTTTTTTCTTTTTAGTTTTTTTTGTAGTTTTTACCTTTTTTAGTTTTTTTTCTTCTTTTGTATTAGTGTGAAATAATTCAGACGTCATATGCGGACAAACACGACGTCACTCGACAGACAGACAGACAGACATAACCCACAAACAACTTATTTTTATATATATTTATTCATATTTTTTTAGTTTTCTTTTTCTCTTTTATTTTTCAGTTTTTTCCTTTCTTTTAGTTTTTTTCTTTTTTAGTTTTTAGTTTTTTTTAGTCTTTTACCTTTTTTTAGCTTTTTTAGTTTTTTTATTAGTTTTTATTTTTTTTGTAGTTTTTGCCTTTTTTTATTTTTTTCAGTTTTTTTTAGTTATTAGATTTTTACCTTTTTTTTTTTTTTAGTTTTTTAGCTTTTTTAGTTTTTTTTTCTTTTTAGTTTTTTTTGTAGTTTTTACCTTTTTTAGTTTTTTTCTTCTTTTGTATTAGTGTGAAATAATTCAGACGTCATATGCAGACAAACATGACGTCACCTGATCCACACACAGATCCACACACAGACAACTTATTTTTATATATCTATCTATATAAAAATAAGTTGTCTGTCTGTCTGTGGATGGATCAGGTGACGTCACCTGAAAAAACTGGATCAGGTGACGTCAAAACTGAAAAAACTAAAAAAAAGGCAAAAACTACAAAAAAAACTAAAAACTAATAAAAAAAATAAAAAAGCTAAAAAACTAAAAAAACTAAAAAAAGGCAAAAACTACAAAAAAAACTAAAAACTAATAAAAAAGCTAAAAAACTAAAAAAACTAAAAAAGGTAAAAACTAAAAGAACTAAAAAAGAAAAAAAATAAATGACGAAACTCAAAGAGAAAGCGACCAGGACAAAAGGAATATTCGATTAGCAATCAACAAAGCACCGGGACACAGGGAGTATAAATGACGACCAGGACATAAGTAAAAAAAAAAAACTATCTATATATATAAAAATAAGTTGTCTGTGGATCTGTGGATCGTGGATCAGGTGACGTCACCTGAAAAACTGGATCAGGTGACGTCAAAACTGAAAAAACTAAAAAAAGGCAAAAACTACAAAAAAAACTAAAAACTAATAAAAAAAATAAAAAAGCTAAAAAACTAAAAAAACTAAAAAAAACTAAAAAAAGGTAAAAAACTAAAAAAACTAAAAACTAAAAAAAACTAAAAAAAAGGAAAAAACTGAAAAATAAGCTAAAATAAAGGTAAAAACCAATAAAAAACTTAAAAAAACTGAAAAAACTAAAAAAAGGCAAAAACTACAAAAAAAAAACTAAAAACTAATAAAAAAAGTAAAAAAGCTAAAAAACTAAAAAAACTAAAAAAACTAAAAAAAGGTAAAAAACTAAAAAAAATAAAAAATAAAAAAAAACTAAAAAAAAGGAAAAAACTGAAAAATAAGCTAAAATAAAGGTAAAAACCAAAAAAAAACTAAAAAGAAAAAAAGGAAAAAACTAAAAAAAAATTTCATCTAAAAAACTAAAAAAAAACTAAAAAAGGTAAAAACTAAAAGAAATAAAAAAGAAAAAAAATAAATGACGAAACTCAAAGAGAAAGCGACCAGGACAAAAGGAATGTTCGATTAGCAATCAACAAAGCACCGGGACACAGGGAGTATAAATGACGACCAGGACATAAGTAAAAAAAAAAACTATCTATATATATAAAAATAAGTTGTCTGTGGATCTGTGGATCGTGGATCAGGTGACGTCACCTGAAAAAACTGGATCAGGTGACGTCAAAACTGAAAAAACTAAAAAAAGGCAAAAACTACAAAAAAAACTAAAAACTAATAAAAAAAATAAAAAAGCTAAAAAACTAAAAAAACTAAAAAAAGGCAAAAACTACAAAAAAAAACTAAAAACTAATAAAAAAGCTAAGAAACTAAAAAAACTAAAAAAAAGGCAAAAACTACAAAAAAAAACTAAAAACTAATAAAAAAAATAAAAAAGCTAAAAAACTAAAAAAACTAAAAAAACTAAAAAAAGGTAAAAAACTAAAAAAACTAAAAACTAAAAAAAACTAAAAAAAAGGAAAAAACTGAAAAATAAGCTAAAATAAAGGTAAAAACCAATAAAAAACTAAAAAAAAAACTGAAAAAACTAAAAAAAGGCAAAAACTACAAAAAAACTAAAAACTAACAAAAAAAGTAAAAAAGCTAAAAAACTAAAAAAGCTAAAAAAACTAAAAAAAACTAAAAAAAGGTAAAAAACTAAAAAAAATAAAAAATAAAAAAAAACTAAAAAAAAGGAAAAAACTGAAAAATAAGCTAACATAAAGGTAAAAACCAATGAAAAACTAAAAAGAAAAAAAGGAAAAAACTAAAAAAAATTTTCATCTAAAAAACTAAAAAAAACTAAAAAAGGTAAAAACTAAAAGAACTAAAAAAGAAAAAAATAAATGACGACACTCAAAGAGAAAGCGACCAGGACAAAAGGAATGTTCGATTAGCAATCAACAAAGCACCGGGACACAGGGAGTATAAATGACGACCAGGACATAAGTAAAAAAAAAATTAACAAAACTAAAAAGAAGGTAAAAACTACAAAAAAACAAAAAAGAAAAAAAAACTAAAAACTAATAAAAAAACTAAAAAATCTAAAAATCTAAATAAACTAAAAAAGAAAAAAAAAGGAGAAAAATAAAGGAGAAAAACAAAACTAAAAAACGAATGTATATACAGACCGGTACACCGGGATACAAATGACGACCGGGACACAGGGAATATAAATGACGACCGGGACACAGGGACACAACTACAACGGGGACACCGGGGGAAACAGGGGGATATAAATGACGACCGGGACAAAAAAACTAAAAAGAAAAAAAAACTAAAAACTAATAAAAAAACTAAAAAATCTAAAAATCTAAATAAGCTAAAAAAGAAAAAAAAAGGAAAAAAATAAAGGAGAAAAACAAAACTAAAAAACGAATGTATATACAGACCGGGACACCGGGATACAAATGACGACCGGGACACAGGGAATATAAATGACGACCGGGACACAGGGACACAACTACAACGGGGACACCGGGGGAAACAGGGGGATGTAAATGACGACCGGGACACCGGGACAGGGAATGGTCGATTAGCAATCACCATCAACAAAGCTCAAGGGCAATCATTAGAATCATGAGGTATAGATCTGAATACAGATTGTTTTCCCATGGACCATTATATGTTGCATGTTCAAGAGTCGGTAAACCTGACAATCTATTTATATGCAAAGACAATGGGACAGCAAAGAATGTTGTATATTCGCAAGTTTTACGTAGTTAAAACCATATATATATATATATATATATATATATATATATATATATATATATATATATATATATATATATATATATATATATATATATATATATATATATATATATATATCTAGGTGTTGGGCGCGAAGCGCCACCCCAACAGCTAGTATAGATATATAGATAACTACTGCTTTTTTGGTTTTCATTTGTTTATTGATTGTAATTTAAGGTATTATTAAACCTGACAAGCTTCCTGACTTTATTTTTGCTCATCTTTGGTTTAATTTACCTCTTTACTTATCTTTGAAAACTTTTTATAGGGATTTTGTTTAAATAATTTTCATAAGCATAGATATTTCATATGTACTTCAAATGATTTCCATAAAGTTAATGGTAAAATATATAATGATCGAGATATATGTGAAGCATATGCAAGAACTACCTAAACATCGATTGTCATAGTTATCAATTTCATGGGTCTTACACAATTGTAAATTAAGCTACACAGTATAGGCCTACATTTTTACTCTACAAAAGAAACATTCGAAATTTTCTAATGGCACAGTGGCCCTCTCTCTTAAAGTTAGGGGAAAAGAACACTTTAATTCCAAGTTTGGTACAAGATCTATAACAAGACATGCATAGAGGACAGCGCTGTATAGTAATAAGCTCTTAGAACGATGAATCATACCGAGCTTTTTGAGGCATGAACATTGGAACCTATCAAGATGTGGGCCGTAAAAGAGGAACGGACATAAATTTATAACCCAATTGACGAGTTTCATTTGAAATAGTCGTTTTGTTCAACTTAGTTGAAAGTTCCGAAAATTATATCTTTGAGGACGTCAACCCTTCCACAGTCCTAGTGCCCTTTTTAATAGTCGAAAGTGATTGGAGGGCAACTAACCCACTCCAAAGCCCATCATTTCCTTAAACAAATCTAATCCAAAATTTGTGATAGCCATTTCATTCAGCGTAGTTAAAAGGTCTAGAAATTATATCTATGTGGATAGCAACTCCATCTCGACTTCCTCCATCCCGTTGGAGAAAGCGTGTAGATTGTGCATGTTTCCACATGCTGTATCTTTTTATTAGCAAACGCATCTAGCTGTGTCTAAAATCTTGTGTGTTCGTTATAATTAGGGGTAAATGGTCAGAAATCATATCGCCTGAGAAGATTACTAGATATAGTGCAATTATATTATAGTGCAATACCATGAATGTCATTAATATTCCTAGAGCTGTGGGAGTTGCGCCCAGAGACGTTTAAAGGGGGAGGGGCAATGGCTTCAGGCTCCATGGCTTGAGAAGCACTGGGAAGCCCACTTAGATGAAATATTTTATTTTGATTTGGCCTGTTTTGCAAATATTTGAGGTTGGAGGGGGGCAATTTAAATTTTTATTCTAATTAAAATAAATTAAGTTCAAATTTATTATACATAAATTTGTTGTTTTTTTCTTTTTTACCAAAATCAGTAAAAACTTAAAGAGCTTAAATAGAAAAACATTTTTTTTTTTTAACAAAAAAAGACAACGAAAATATGTCTGAAGCAGATTAAAAAGTATAACAGACATTATAATGATAATCAGCAAAAAGCTAATAGAAACAACTTAAAACAATGAAACCAAAAATGAACTTATAATTTACACAAAAATAAAATTGATATTACACTAAAACTAAAAAAGAACAGGAATTACTAGACAAATGAACGTGGAAGTCGTCTTCCACGCGTAAAAAAGCACAAAATACCATTTATAAATAAATGGAACTCAAAACAAACAGTAATCACAATAACTAACCGAGTCACACTCAAAACAAGCAGAAATTGTACATGAGTGGGGCTGAAAACCCCCATGCCTTCTCAAGGCCAGAGAATAATTTGCGTTTTACTGAACAAAATATATTTAAAATGTTTTCACATGACTCTTACTTGTTTAAAATGTTTTTACTAGATATTTGAAGGGGGAAGTCTCCCCCCTTGCACTCCAATTACAGCACGAGGAATAGAAGTTATAGTAGTAGTCTGGTTGCAGTTTTGTTGAGAAATAGTACTTTGCAAGCATCAAAAACAAGAAGAACAATAGGGAATTATCTTTGTAAGACAGTGTAATTCTAATTCAAATCAATATTTATGCCATAGGTCCAAGGGCCGTCCTCAGGAAAACATAAATATAGAAAAGAAAAAGACTTACAACAACATACAACCAATAAAACTAAAATGAAACGTTTTTAAATATTTTTGATGTTTGTGATGGAAAGGCAGTATGGTCTTCGTCACTATTTAATAGTAGTTTGGTTGAGAAATAGTAGTTATTATCATTTTAATCGAAACAGTCGTTACTATTCATGAGACAACTTTAAAGTAATTTTTTTTTTCATTGGACATTTTTTTTTTCAAAACGTATTCTAAACTTACATTGTCTATGAATAAATATATATAAAAATAAGTTGTTTGTGGGTTATGTCTGTCTGTCTGTCTGTCGAGTGACGTCGTGTTTGTCCGCATATGACGTCTGAATTATTTCACACTAATACAAAAGAAGAAAAAAAACTAAAAAAGGTAAAAACTACAAAAAAACTAAAAAGAAAAAAAAACTAAAAAAGCTAAAAAACTAAAAAAAACTAAAAAAAAGGTAAAAAACTAAAAACTAAAAAAAAACTAAAAAAAGGCAAAAACTAAAAAAAAAAACTAAAAACTAATTAAAAACTAAAAAAGCTAAAAAACTAAAAAAACTAAAAAAACGGTAAAAAACAAAAAAAACTAAAAACTAAAAAAGAAAAAACTAAAAAAAAGGAAAAAACTGAAAAATAAGAGAAAAAGAAAACTAAAAAAATATTAATAAATATAAAAAATATAAATATAAATATAATATAAATTAGCAATCAACAAAGCACCGAGACACAAATGACGACCGGGACACAGGGAGTATAAATGACGACCAGGACATAAGTAAAAAAAAAAAACTAAAAAAACTAAAAAAATGGTAAAAACTACAAAAAAACTAAAAACTAATAAAAAAACTAAAAAATCTAAAAATCTAAATAAACTAAAAAAGAAAAAAAAGAAAAAAGGAAAAAAATAAAGGAGAAAAACAAAACTAAAAAACGAATGTATATACAGACCGGGGCACCGGGATACAAATGACGACCGGGACACAGGGAATATAAATGACGACCGGGACACAGGGACACAACTACAATGGGGACGCCGGGGGGCACAGGGGGATATAAATGACGACCGGGAAACCGGGACACAAGGAATATAAATGACGCCCGGGACACTCAAAGAGAAATCACAGACTGGAACACCGGGACACAAATGACGACCGGGACACAGGGAATATAAATGACGACCGGGACACAGGGACATAACTACAAAGGGGACGCCGGGATGCACAGGGGGATATATAAATGACGATGGCGACTCAGGGAATGGTCGATTAGCAATCACCATCAACAAAGCTCAAGGGCAATCATTAGAATCATGAGGTATAGATCTGAATACGGATTGTTTTCCCATGGACCATTATATGTTGCATGTTCAAGAGTCGGTAAACCTGAAAATCTATTTATATGCACAGACAATGGGACAGCAAAGAATGTTGTATATTCGCAAGTTTTACGTAGTTAAAAACATATATATATATATATATATATATATATATATATATATATATATATATATATATATATATATATATATATATATATATATATATATATAATATATATATATATATATATAATATATATATATATATATATATATATATATATATATATATATATATATCTATATATATAAAAATAAGTTGTCTGTCTGTGGATGGATGGATGGATGTGTCAGGTGACGTCACCTGAAAAAACTGGATTAGGTGACGTCAAAACTGAAAAAACTAAAAAAAGGCAAAAACTACAAAAAAAACTAAAAACTAATAAAAAAAATAAAAAAGCTAGAAAACTAAAAAAACTATAAAGGTAAAAACCAATAAAAAACTAAAAAAAAAACTGAAAAAACTAAAAAAAGGCAAAAACTACAAAAAAAAACTAAAAACTAATAAAAAAAGTAAAAAAGCTAAAAAACTAAAAAAAGGTAAAAAACTAAAAAAAGGTAAAAAACTAAAAAAAATAAAAAATAAAAAAAAACTAAAAAAAAGGAAAAAACTGAAAAATAAGCTAAAATAAAGGTAAAAACCAATAAAAAACTAAAAAGAAAAAAAGGAAAAAACTAATAAATGACGACACTCAAAGAGAAAGCGACCAGGACAAAATGAATGTTCGATTAGCAATCAACAAAGCACCGGGACACAGGGAGTATAAATGACGACCAGGACATAAGTAAAAAAAAAAAAAACTATCTATATATATAAAAATAAGTTGTCAAACTAAAAAAAGGCAAAAACTACAAAAAAAACTAAAAACTAATAAAAAAGCTAAAAAACTAAAAAAACTAAAAAAAAGGCAAAAACTACAAAAAAAACTAAAAACTAATAAAAAAAATAAAAAAGCTAAAAAACTAAAAAAACTAAAAAAACTAAAAAAAGGTAAAAAACTAAAAAAACTAAAAACTAAAAAAAAATAAAAAAAAGGAAAAAACTGAAAAATAAGCTAAAATAAAGGTAAAAACCAATAAAAAACTAAAAAAAAACTGAAAAAACTAAAAAAAGGCAAAAACTACAAAAAAACTAAAAACTAATAAAAAAAGGAAAAAACTGAAAAATAAGCTAACATAAAGGTAAAAACCAATAAAAAACTAAAAAGAAAAAAAGGAAAAAACTAAAAAAAATTTTCATCTAAAAAACTAAAAAAAACTAAAAAAGGTAAAAACTAAAAGAACTAAAAAAGAAAAAAATAAATGACGACACTCAAAGAGAAAGCGACCAGGACAAAAGGAATGTTCGATTAGCAATCAACAAAGCACCGGGACATAGGGAGTATAAATGACGACCAGGACATAAGTAAAAAAAAAATTAACAAAACTAAAAAGAAGGTAAAAACTACAAAAAAACTAAAAAGAAAAAAAAACTAAAAACTAATAAAAAAACTAAAAAATCTAAAAATCTAAATAAACTAAAAAAGAAAAAAAAAGGAAAAAAATAAAGGAGAAAAACAAAACTAAAAAACGAATGTATATACAGACCGGTACACCGGGATACAAATGACGACCGGGACAGAGGGAATATAAATGACGACCGGGACACAGGGACACAACTACAACGGGGACACCGGGGGAAACAGGGGGATATAAATGACGACCGGGACAAAAAAACTAAAAAGAAAAAAAAACTAAAAACTAATAAAAAAACTAAAAAATCTAAAAATCTAAATAAGCTAAAAAAGAAAAAAAAAGGAAAAAAATAAAGGAGAAAAACAAAACTAAAAAACGAATGTATATACAGACCGGGACACCGGGATACAAATGACGACCGGGACACAGGGAATATAAATGACGACCGGGACACAGGGACACAACTACAACGGGGACACCGGAGGAAACAGGGGGATGTAAATGACGACCGGGACACCGGGACAGGGAATGGTCGATTAGCAATCACCATCAACAAAGCTCAAGGGCAATCATTAGAATCATGAGGTATAGATCTGAATACAGATTGTTTTCCCATGGACCATTATATGTTGCATGTTCAAGAGTCGGTAAACCTGACAATCTATTTATATGCAAAGACAATGGGACAGCAAAGAATGTTGTATATTCGCAAGTTTTACGTAGTTAAAACCATATATATATATATCTATCTATATTCACAGGTGGGACATAGGGACACAACTACAATGGCGCGTAACTATTATGGCGCGTAACGACTTACGCGCGCGGGGGGGCTTGGGGGGGGGGCGCGAAGCGCCCCCACCAACTAGGTGTTGGGGTGGCGCGAAGCGCCACCCCAACAGCTAGTATATATATATATATATATATATATATATTATATATATATATATATATATGTATATATATATATATATATGTATGTATATATATATCTATATTCACAGGTGGGACATAGGGACACAACTACAATGGCGCGTAACTAATATGGCGCGTAACAACTTACGCGCGCGGGGGGGCTTGGGGGGGCGCGAAGCGCCCCCACCAACTAGGTGTTGGGTTGGCGCGAAGTGCCACCCCAACAGCTAGTTGTCTATAAAATTCAAGTTGTGAGATATACGAAATATTGTTCCACGAACTGCGGAACAGTCTTTACTCGGAAAACATTTATTTCAAACTCGCGAGGAGCATGCAACCAAAGTTGTTTTAGGTCATGTAGCATAGCCAGTTTTGTGTCAGAAAGCACTTAGGATACTGGAATTCGGATGTTCCGCTTCTGTATCTCAATAGACTTTGAACAAAGTGCATAAGATAAGCAAATTATAGGGGATATATAAGATGAACTGGTTACATTTCAAAGATTTTCAGGTAGTAGATTTTTACATTTTCCAATTTCACCCTCCCTTGAGCCTGTGTCTCCATTGACTTTATATATTTATCTTAAGCACGGCTCATATATGGAACAGCATAATTATGCCCCGTTAAGCAGTTATATACGACCTAGCTCCTCTTATAAGGAATATAGTTGGAAAAGAGTCGCTTAATGAGTCTTACCTTGAAAAAGTCCCTTGTAGAGCCTGACATGAGGGTGCCATATTCTACTTCTGTTTGTCTTGCCAAATCATCAGCGGAATTAATGGGAGTGACCATTCTTTCGACAGTTAAAAATGCAGCAAGGTTTGCAGTGTATGAAGATATCAAGATTAAAGTGAAAAACCACCAAACTGCGCCAACTATTCTTCCGGATACTGACCTGTTCATAGTAAATACAATTGAAAGTAATGTAAGGAAATATATAAAATAAAAAACGCGTCACGTAAACCTGGTATCATTAAATCCATGCAATATTTTGCAAAGTCACATTCTTGCAAAAGTTAATTAATAAATCATTCAATTTTAAAATTCGTATTACAGGAAAAAATATTCTTTGAAATGGTTATTTAACGCGTAATATATGGTTTTCCTATAATAGGCTTTCTCCTTCCAATTGTAGTTAATAAATAAACTGTTTTTACATCCTCAAGCAAAACTAAAAAAGACTTTCCACTGAAGCTTATCACAGCACAGAACTTTTATATAAGAAATTGCTCCCATTGAATTGCTTTTAAAATCCCCAGTGTCCTCCTTATCCTGTAGCCTAACTTAACTTTTTATTCCCACAGCAGTGAAGGAAAAAGAAATGATAATATACAAAAATAGGCGCTATAGAGATTAGGAAAACACAAGACTTACTAACGAGACAAAAAAAACAAAAAAAAACTGAAAAAGATAAACGTTGTGATTGATCACATAGGAGATTTTGCATCCATAAGTGAGGAAATAAGGAACTATCGTTTCGCTGAAAAAAGAAAGTTGTGTGTTCAGTGCTACAGGATAGTACTAAATTAAATTGCTTTAAGCTAATATCTTGTGACTTGTATTGCAGAATTTTGTCGAACTTCAGGGTTTCTTATAATTCAAAAGCATTTTGTGATACACTAAATGCTAATATTCAGGGGGCGTCAATTCACCTGATTATAGGGTTGGGTGTGTACTTTTCAATAGCCATGGGGAAGGAGAATTTTATTTTATATTTTTTTTTTACGAAAATAATAAACGAGGATATTCTCGGAACCTACTGGAAGGGTGCACATATCAAAGTAGTAGAGGCCTCCTGACCTCTTCCCTGAACAACATGTATCATCCTGCTGATGAGTCATTTGTTCAGTTATAGTTGCAAAATAAAAATAACAATGAATAGTTATAGGTTTGGTTGTGAAATCGGATAATAGGGAAAAGAAAAAATTGGGCAAATTAACAAAGATGATAAATTGCAGGTTCTAGCCCTTATTTACTAATCAGCTAATGAAAAAATTCAGATCTCTTTGTCTTTCCTTATAGTGTACGTTTGAATAAAAACGGTATGTTTAACTTTATTTTGGCATCACAAATAGCAATTCTTTGAATCCATTGCGTGATGTTCCTCGTTATTTTCTTAAGGATGAAATCAGAAATAGAAAAGAAACTAATTCTGTTGAACAGTCTTCAAATTAAAAACATTTTTTCAGACTTGTGAACATTTTTTTTTCAAACATATTTTCATCCTTGCTACATTTATTACCAGATTGATTATGGAAAGAAAATTTTCGATGTCTTTGTATCTGAAAAGACAGATTAAAACGATTTCTGAATAAAATTATTGGCAACATGTTGAGAGTAATCACCATTAAATGGAAAGATTAAAGACTGCGGGAAACTTGTTGGGTAAAATGAAACTTGTTCTACGAATTAAAAGATTGTAGAGGGAAGGGAACGCTGAATTTCAGAGACAAAAGGTGGAAACCAACTGAAAATGATTTAGCCATCTTCTATTAAATCTAGAACTTTAAATTCCTCTTTGAAGTGGGTTCTGAAGAGTTCTACTAATTTAAACTTGCAACTTCTTATTAATCAAAAGAAAAGTTTAAGGGATCCTGTAGGCTACTCTGATTCACAAAATGACAAGGAGGTATAGAATTAACAAAAGGAAGTTTAAGACATACTTCGTGACATGAAATCATGCTATTCCTTTCTAATATATGCCATTTCTCGCAATTTTACTATAAGTTTTTGAAAGATGGTTCTGTCTGTCACTCTTTAGGAAGCTTCCAAACATCATGATTTTTTTTCCTGAACCTTGCATTTTGTATAAAGTATGTTTATTGAAGACTACAATAGATCTCAATACAGCCCTATCGCGATGTACTATTGGAATTACAAACCCATCCCATAGTCCATTTTGATACAACAAGAGCCCTGTCCTATTACGCTATTGCAAACATCGGGTCTGTCGAGCACCTGGTATTACGTAATCATTTCCGGCTGAATAGGAAACCATTATTCTTCTGAATTTCCGGAACCATTATTATCTGAGTCTCGTTTGCCAAGTATATTATTCAATAATTGAAGTGAGTTTGAAGTGAAATGAAGTCTGATAAACGAAGTTTTTATATGTATTCTAATATACAATTGGTAGAAATCCTTTTGTACTATAATGGTAACGAGTCGATTATTGATGATTGATTATTCATTATGACTACAAGCTGCCGGGTATCATTATTTTATTGTAATGGCCCAGAGTCCATCGGTTTTCCATTCCTGGGCTTGCGCACGACAATGGGCCCCACATTCCCATCCACGACCCGATTCTCCCTCCAGGGCCCTAATATCACACCTCCTCCAGTTTTTTGAACTTCAATTTTTTTCAAGTTTGAAATTTTTCGACTTTTCTTTTCAACACAATTTCTTTTAGACAGAATTGTTTTTGGACTTAGGATTGTCTTGGAGACTGATAATTATTTACGGACACCAAGAATTCCCTGATATGTTTACGAGAATTTCAAGGATTATGCGTTATTTGGTATTGTGTAATTATTCATGTAGTCCCAAAAACAATAAGTCAAAACAGTCGAAGTCCAAAAATTATATGTTCCAAAATAATTCAAAGTCCCAAGAAAAGTCTACGTGCCAAGAAAATTCTGTCTAAAGAAAATTGGGTTAATTTTTTTTAAATTCCATTAAAAAAATCGAAGCTCAAGAAAATTGGAGGGTAATCAATTATCAATAATCAATAATGAATAGTCAGCTGGATACCATTATAGTACAAAAAGATCTCTACCAATTGTACATTGGAATGCATATCAAAACTTTGTTCATTAGACTTTCAAGTCTAATATTTCAAGGATTATGCGTTACTCGGTATTCCATAGTTATTCAAGTAGTCCCAAAAATAATAAGTCAAAAAATTCGAAGTCCAAAAATTATATGCTCCAAATAATTCGAAGTCCCGAAAAAAGTCTACGTGCCAAGAAAATTCTGTCTAAAGAAAATTGTGTAAATTTTTTTTTTAATTCCAGAGTTAAAAAATCGAAGCTAAAAATAAAATCAGAAAAATGGATGGCATTGGAGCCTTGGGGTGACTTGGGGCCCCTGGAGGTGGGCTCGAGGTCCTGGTTGGGGGCATTGGGTCCAGGGTGGGAATATGGATACCAAAACTCATGCACAAGCCCAGTAATGAAAAACCAATGTGCTCAGGGCCGTTACATTACAATAATGATACCTGGCCAGTTGTAGTCCTAATCAATTATCAATAATAAATAGTCGGATGGATACCATTATAGTACAAAAAGATATCTACGAATTGTACATTGGAATCCATATTAAAACTTTGTTTATTAGACAACATGCCACTTCAAACTCTCTTCAATTATTGAATAATATACTTGGCAAACGAAACTCATATAGCAATGGTTCCTTAAATTTCCTATTCAGCCGGAAATGATTACGTAATACATGATGCTCGACAAACCTGATGTCTCCAATAGCACACCAGGATAGGGCTCACGTTGTATCCAAAGGGACTATAGGAGGGGTTAGCAATTTCAAAGGTACATTGGGATAGTGCTGTATTGGGACCCATTGTAGGGATGTTACTTACCCTAAAAAAATGTTTTATATATATATATATATATATATATATATATATATATATATATATATATATATATATATATATATATATATATATATATATATATATATATATATATACATATATTATTGTTGTTTAATGCCTTGTGATTTTTTGGGATCTTAGATTTTTTAAACTGAATTTTGAGAAGATGTTACATTCTCAATGACATCCTTGGTTATACCCAAGTACACGATAATTTTTGCATACGAGTTGCGATAAAATTGGCAATTTAAATTAAGCAGGTGGCAAAGATAATAGAGAACATTTTACATAATAGAGGTACAGTTTGGTACTATGAAAGAAGACCATGAGAACGCAAAATCAAATAGTATTTTTTACGGTGAATTAGGTTGCAACTGTCGCTGTAACCGTGATTTAAAAACACATTTATTTTGCAATTAGCAAAAACGTCCATGCCTCAATAAGCTGCTGTTTTAGCCACTACAAAAACGACTTTGGTTCAATTTGGGACCAAAATATTGCAAATAAAAAGCAAATCAGATCATAATGTTGCGGCTCAACTTAACCCCCAAAAACTGTTTTAAGGTCAACCAGTTTTCAATTGTATACTCCCTCGTTTGCGCGATTCCTTCGATATGTTGCTGTACAGTCTATAAAATTCTTACTAAAAATATGTAAAAATAAAACAAAACTAAATAAAAGACATTTTTTCACATGCAATTAAAGCGAAAATTTAAAAACTGAAAATAAATAAATACCATTGAATATAACAAAAGTGGCTGCCATCTCCCTCAACCCTCTGCTCCTTACGCTTAACATTAGTATCATCTCCATTTTTCTAGAGTAAATGCACATACTCAAGAGAAATGCAACAAGAAAATTAACATTTCTTACCAAAATAGTATGTGAATTCAAGAGCTCATCCATTTTCATTTTCTCAAAACAAATAATTTTTTAGCCTAAATGATTTTAAAGGCAATCAGCAAATAAAACACTTGTAATCAACAACAGGCCAAGTTTCTTGCATTATAAAACGTTTTTAGTAAAGTGCAAGTTATGTCTTGTGTGAATAACGTAGGCTGGAGGGGTGGGCATACCTTCTATACAGGATACTTTATTCTTGTTTTAAGTTGTAACATCAACTTAAATTCAAGGAAAACACTTTTTTTATTTGTTCATAGCAGCAGCTTTTATCAAAATTACGACAATTACTTCTCATGAACATTGGGAAGGGATTGGCAATTTTGGGACTTTAGATGCACACCATCAAAACCCCACTGGTCAACTTCCAGGACTCCAAAGCTCAAAAAGCTCGACTCAATATCGCAGAATTGGATCAACAAAATCTTTGAGGGTGTTCGTCTTGAGTCTCAGAATTACATATCCCTTACCAAGTTCTAATCAAATTTATAATAGCGATTCTAGTAGAAGTAGCAGCTTTGATTATGTAGATATAGCAGACAACATAGATAATGAAATATCTCTCATATGGGTTAAATAGTAAACAAATGGTTTCCAGAACACGAAGTTAGCTATAGTTTAAGTCCTTAATGTTTGCTACATATTGTATATGTTAGTTAAGTTCATAGTATATGCAAAATATCTGTTAAGAAAATCCTCATTTTGTCCTGAAGTCTAAGCATCTGGTCTTGAAGATCCATAATCTAATCTCTTCTCTTGATTTCTAAGGGCATATACCTTGAATCTCGCAACTTCTTACCAACATGTTGTCAAACACCAAACTGAACATCCTCTGTGATTAAATCAAACTATTAAAATTAAGATTGAGCGGACTCAAAAAATTAGATTTGTCCTTAGATCAAGAGTACAATTTCAAGTAAAATAGGAAAAAGCAGTAAAACTACGAGAATATATGAATTTGTAAAAGTATTAGCTACCAGTTGCCTACTCTTTAGCAATCATTTCTAGATAATCAGTACCTGAATATATTACTTCTTGATTCCATTGTAAGGGTTTTTCTAGACTTGGCGCTCAGTCCTGAGGATTAAAAAGTGATAAAATAAAAAGAAATAAAAAATAGATTTAAATTCTTAACGGATATTGCAATATTACTGGATAAAAAAAATATATTTTAATGGATATCTTAATTGAGTTTAGTGTTTCAAGGCAGAGGCGCCATTTGGGCATAATCTTGGGGTGGGCATGAACTCCATCTACACCCCCCCCCCATTCACTTCGTGTCACGTAAGAAAAATGCGGGTTTTAGCAGTACATAGATCAAATATTCTAAGTAAAAACGCGTTTTCAGCGCCCGTGTGTTGCTTGGAAATGTAGTGTAACCGAAGGTGGAACTCAGCCACACTGACCTCTAAGATTAATTATAACAACGAAGAATACAATCAACGAGGTTAAGTGATTAAACTGAAAGTGGAAAATTCAACTAGACTACAGGCTGGCATTCCTCAGCGAGAAACTTTCTTATTTAAGTAAACAATACGTCGGTGAAAGTAATCTTCATTGCTATGTAACCAAAATCTCGGTTTTCCTTCAGCAGAAATCTTCCAGATCAAATATATATACAAAAAGGAAAAACATAACAAGAAAAAAAATAATACAACACTTAAGGTAACAAGGGGAACCGCCGAGGTTTCATTTTTGCAAAATCACCAACAAGCTGGTCGTATTCCAAATTTTTTACTAAGTCCTTCTCTGCAAATATCAAAAGAAGGTGACTGAGACGATCATCTCCTGCTGTAGACCGCAGGTAGCTTTTCACTATTTCTAGGCTAGAAAAAAAACGCTCATTGCTCGCTGTTGTCACAGGAAGTGTGGCAGCAATACGAAGTACTTTAATTACTTCTGAGTAAGTCACGGGCTATGCCTGAAGATGGTCGACAATGTCTAGGAATTTTCCAGCTTTTTCTCCTCATCGAGCAAGAAACGCTTGGCAATACCAGCTTGAGATTCAAGAAGAATGTCGTCGATATCCAGCTCGCCGTAAAGAGCAGAGAAACGCTTGAGCAGCTCTGTGTCCATAAACTTGGTTGAGCTTGGATCCAAGGATTCGAGTGTACTCAGCACTGGCAAGTTATCTGTGAACGTTCTGTCAAATTTGGCTAGTAGACAGTCAAAAGTTTCGAAGTATTCTCGCTTCATTTCATCCGCCAAAGTAGTAGTCCAATTTCCAGATTCGATGAAATTCTTTCCTAGCGTCAAAGTTGTCACAAATTGTTTCAGATGCTTGGTTATCTTTTCAGTTCTTCGAGGTCGTCCTTTCTGACCAAAAGAAGAGGGTCTAGTCGCGGGTTCATTCCGAGAAGGGACTTCGATTTCGAGTTCTGTTGCAAACTCTTTAGCCTTCTCAGAAAGCGATACGAATGAAGCATCTGAACGCAGGTCGGTGAGTTCGCTTCTTGTGGCCTGAATCAGGGTGCGCGATCGAGAAATAACCAAGTGACGGCCTGGAGATGCTGAGACAGCGAGTTCGTCACTCGCATAATTACTTCTACGTAGTGCAATTGGAAGATAACAAGAAACGATTCCATCTTCTTCTGGAGCCCAGCTGCCTCTGCCCGTGCTTCGCCGTCAGCTCCCTCGCTTAAAGCAGACAGTACAGCTAAAATGCATTCATATCGGAGTCTAACTTTCGATATAGATCGATACCAGTAAGACCATCGTGTGGCTGCACTTCTTTCCACCTCCAGAACTTGCAGTTTGACAGCTTTCTGGGCCTCAACAAACAACTGATGCCGAGTGTTGCTGTTTGAAATGAATGTGTATAGAGTCAGGACCAGTGAGAAAAAAGAACCATCAGTGCCGACAGATTCAACGCAGCTCGCAATGACCAAATTTAGCTTATGTGCATAGCAATGAATGTAGAATGCCTGTGGCGATTTCGCTCTCAAACGAGCTTGAACACCGGAGAATGGTCCGCTCATTACGCTTGCTCTGTCATAGCACTGCACGACACAGTAGTTCCAATCCAGTCCAATTCGAGTCACTTTGTCATGAATGAAATTTGCTAGACTTTCAGCATCCAGGCTCTTCATGTGATAGCATCCGATCGGCCTTTCTTTTACTTTTACTTCGTAGAAGTACCTAAGAAGAATGGCGAGCTGCTCTTTCTTCGAGTTGTCCTTCGTTTCGTCGACCAGATCGGCAAAGTATTTGGTGCTTTTTAATTCTTGCACTATCGTGCGCTGAAGCCTGGAACCGATCACCGAAATAAGATCGTTCTGGTATCCATGGGATGTGTAGTGACCGTACCGTCTCTGTAGCTCGTTGAAGAGCGTAGGAGAGTACTCTGCGAGAAGATTGCACGTCTCGACGAAATTTCCCTTGTTTGTCGAGGATTCTGTTTCGTCATGGCCCCTAAAGGCAGTGCCGAGTCGCCCCAATAGAGCTGTTACTTTTAATAAGGCTTTTACGTGCTCTCTGTTCTCCTTGATTTCATTGTCTCCGCCTGTCATTAAAACAGACGCGATTGGTTGCAACTCCTTGGTTTGTATGGCTTTGAACTTCGTCCATAAAACCTCACTGTCTTTGTGGCGGTCACTTCTAGTGTGCTTTTCGAGTAAGTTAGAGATGTCTTTCCATCTTCTCACGCCGACGTCTATGAAAGGTATAGACCCGTACCTCTGCCCGGGAAGAGTAGATGTGCCGCCAAAGTGTCTGCAGTAAAAGCAGTAAACAGAATCACCCTGGACGGAGTACTCCAGCCACGGGTGCTTTGCACAATATGAAGCAATGAATGACCGTTTCAGCTTGCCGTTTGCCGTCACTTGTGCAGGGTATTGCACTAATTTTGGTTGGGATGGTGGATCAAGAGAGGAAAAAGAAATGTCCGTAGGGCCGCTGGACCGGCGATGCTCTTCATAAATTATAATCATAAATAATAATTCATAAATAATTAAATACTTCATAAATAATGAAAATACTTCATTTTTTCTAATTTTTTGGAATTAACCCTTCCCCGCCTACTCCCTAAAGAGAGCGGATACGTTCCGGTTATGTCAATCACGTATCTAGGACTTGTGCTTGTTTTTCCCACCAAGTTTCATCCCAATCCTTCCACTCTAAGAGTTTTCCAAGATTTTAGGTCTCCCCCCAACTTCTCCCAATGTCACCGGATCCGGTCGGGACTTAAAATAAGAGCTCTGAGACACTATATCCTTCCAAACATCAAATTTCATTAAGATCCGATCACCCGTTCGTAAGTTAAAAATGCCTTATTTTTTCTAATTTTTCCGTAAACAGAAAAAAGTAAACACAAAAAAATAAGATATTTAATCTACAAGATCACAAACGACGAGGACAGAAACAGAATAAGAACAGACTCGAGTAATTGAAAACGGTAGCTTATATTCAATAAAACAAGGAAACAAACATTGAAACATTTGCCAGGAACTGACCTACTTTGATCTGTCAACTTAGAGGAATTACTGCAAATATTCAAAATCTATAATATTAACATAATTATCTAGGATACGGTCATTTGACAGAACTTGAGAACTTAATTATTTATCTAACCTACTTTCAAAGTTTACAATGGTTAATAGCAAATAGCGTAATTATTATGGCCGACAAAGGGCCCTTTGTGGTGGAAGCTTGGGCCCCCTGGAAAATCAGGGGTGGGCATTTGCCCCCCCCCTGCCCCCCCCAAATGGCACCTCTGTTTCAAGGGATATCTCAATTTGAGATTTAAACCCTTCAGTTTGAATTTTTTTTTATTTTTACGACAGATTGTGGTCTATTTTGATAATTTATCCTTTCACCTATTGTCAGCTTAATAAAATTAATCCTTTCACTTGTGATCATTGTAATTTAGGCAATGCTTTGCAAGAGATAATTCTATCAGAGAAGCTATAGATTATAGTTAATGGAAAAACTTACCTTGGAGAAATATCGCAACCTTGCTGCATGAAAGCACCAAGGGCAAACCAAAGACTATTATTTACATTAAAATCATTAGTCAACCTAGTCCCGTGCATAGTTTCTGAAGTTTGCCATTCAGACGGTGAAAAACGACTGACGAGAAAAAGGACGATACTAACACCCAAGTAGGCAAAGACCATACACATCCAGACCTCCTTGGAGAGTGGGTTCATGAAACTTAAGGCTCCAGGTGACTTTTTGATTGGTTTCTTTATCATTATTGAAATTCCAAGGGTCATATATGGCTTAGTGAAGTCCACAGCCCTCTCTCGGCTCGAAGAAATAGTCAATGGTGCAACAGCGAAATCTGCTTCCTAGAAAAAACAACAAATTAATAAGCATATTTATATGAATCTATCCAGAGTATGTTTTAATTCTTAGTTCGCATTTACAGTGCTAATGGTCATCCACCTAAAGCTAATTCGTAAGTTCCTCCATCTTAGCTTAATTGACTCGCTAAATTACAACCTTTTGACGAAATTCTTTGTAAAATATAACGTGAAAAACTCGAGAGGTAGAATGAATCTATATATATAAAAATAAGTTGTCTGTGTGTGGATCTGTGGATCAGGTGACGTCATGTTTGTTCGCATATGACGTCTGAATTATTTCACACTAATACAAAAGAAGAAAAAACTAAAAAAGGTAAAAACTACAAAAAAAACTAAAAAGAAAAAAAAACTAAAAAAGCTAAAAAACTAAAAAAAACTAAAAAAAGGTAAAAATCTAATAACTAAAAAAAAAACTGAAAAAAATAAAAAAAGGCAAAAACTACAAAAAAAATAAAAACTAATAAAAAAACTAAAAAAGCTAAAAAACTAAAAAAAACTAAAAAAAGGTAAAAAACTAAAAAAAACTAAAAACTAAAAAAGAAAAAAACTAAAAAAAAGGAAAAAACTGAAAAATAAAAGAGAAAAAGAAAACTAAAAAAATATGAATAAATATATATAAAAATAAGTTGTTTGTGGGTTATGTCTGTCTGTCTGTCTGTCGAGTGACGTCGTGTTTGTCCGCATATGACGTCTGAATTATTTCACACTAATACAAAAGAAGAAAAAAACTAAAAAAGGTAAAAACTACAAAAAAAACTAAAAAGAAAAAAAACTAAAAAAGCTAAAAAACTAAAAAAAACTAAAAAAAGGTAAAAAACTAAAAACTAAAAAAAACTGAAAAAACTAAAAAAAAGCAAAAACTAAAAAAAAACTAAAAACTAATAAAAAAACTAAAAAAGCTAAAAAACTAAAAAAACTAAAAAAACTAAAAAAAGGTAAAAAACAAAAAAAACTAAAAACTAAAAAAGAAAAAACTAAAAAAAAGGAAAAAACTGAAAAATAAGAGAAAAAGAAAACTAAAAAAATATTAATAAATATAAAAAATATAAATATAAATATAATATAAATTAGCAATCAACAAAGCACCGAGACACAAATGACGACCGGGACACAGGGAGTATAAATGACGACCAGGACATAAGTAAAAAAAACAACTAAAAAAATGGTAAAAACTACAAAAAAACTAAAAACTAAAAAAAAAACTAAAAAATCTAAAAATCTAAATAAACTAAAAAAGAAAAAAAAGAAAAAAGGAAAAAAATAAAGGAGAAAAACAAAACTAAAAAACGAATGTATATACAGACCGGGACACCGGGATACAAATGACGACCGGGACACAGGGAATATAAATGACGACCGGGACACAGGGACACAACTACAATGGGGACGCCGGGGGGCACAGGGGGATATAAATGACGACCGGGACACCGGGACACAAGGAATATAAATGACGCCCAGGACACTCAAAGAGAAATCACAGACTGGAACACCGGGACACAAATGACGACCGGGACACAGGGAATATAAATGACGACCGGGACACAGGGACATAACTACAAAGGGGACGCCGGGGTGCACAGGGGGATATATAAATGACGATGGCGACTCAGGGAATGGTCGATTAGCAATCACCATCAACAAAGCTCAAAGGCAATCATTAGAATCATGAGGTATAGATCTGAATACGGATTGTTTTCCCATGGACCATTATATGTTGCATGTTCAAGAGTCGGTAAACCTGACAATCTATTTATATGCACAGACAATGGGACAGCAAAGAATGTTGTATATTCGCAAGTTTTACGTAGTTAAAAACATATATATGTATATATATATATATATATATATATATATATATATATATATATATATATATATATATATATATATATATATATATATATATACTATATTCACAGGTGGGACATAGGGACACAACTACAATGGCGCGTAACGACTTACGCGCGCGGGGGGGCTTGGGGGGGGGGTTGCGAAGCGCCCCCACCAACTAGGTGTTGGGGTGGCGCGAAGCGCCACCCCAACAGCTAGTAGTTAAATAAAAATTAAATAAATTTCAATTAATAAAAAGTTAAATACAGTTAATGGATAGAGAAAATTGAAGTTTTGCGTTATTTTTTGAAATGATTGGCTATTCATCCCAACTAATTATGCAAAATAATGAAAAACAAAACAAAGCTTTATATACAGTCAAAGAAATTTTTAGGTAATTCTAAAAGTTAAATAATAGAATATTTTGCTCATAACACCTATGTCACATCTTTCTCATAAATCAAGGAACCCCCTTGAGAAATTTTGAATGGTTAATACTGTCGACACCTACCAGTCAGCACAAGCCGCCGCTTGTGAGAGTAGAACCGTAGCTACTAGATTTTAGGAATCTTACACTCTTATCATGGCGGTCATCTCTAACTAATTGAAAAATTATTTGAACATTTTATGATAAAAGTATCTTAACAGTTCTTAGTTAGACTGAACTCTAGATATACTTTCTGTAGCTTAGCTGGCTATCTGAATGGTGTGAGGCTTTAGCTTCTCACATATCGCTGATCTAAATATTTTTGGGTTCTGCTAATATTACTACTACTCCTACTACTACTACTACTACTACAATTGCAACAACAACTAATACTACTACTACTAGTAGTACTACTACTACGCTACTACAGCTACCACTACTACTACGTCTCCTACTGCTGCTACTACTACTATTGCTACTATTACTATCGCTTCTGCAAGATTCTACTACTGCTGCCATCATTAGCCTACACTTAATCTTAGTTAGATTTACTACTGGGACTACTGCACCCACTGCTGCAATCAAATCAAGGGATACAGCTTTGGTTTTGAGCTTGGGGGGGTATAAAGAATATACTGACAAAATCGTCCCAGTGTGCCGAAAAAACTGATACTTAAGCTAAATTAAACTAAAAACATCAGCTAACTTCCAAGATGTCGGCTCTGGGCAGCGACACCTTAAAACTTTGGAGAGTGGAGTTCCCCCATTCCCCCTTAGATACGCCCCTGACCAGAAGTACTACTAGTAGGAATATTACTACCAATATAATTAGTACAAAAAAGTTCTTTCATAGTAATAATTCCTGCTGTGGCAATTTTTTTTAACTGCTACCATCACGATGGCCCCAACTTATATTATTCCTACCAGGTCATCTCCAGCTACTAGCATATTTATCATAATAACTTTTGCTCAGAAAACTCTTACCGCTACTAGTCCATCACAACTAGCCTCAGCAGAACTACTCTGTCTACTACAGTGTTTCCACTTTCTCATTTTTTCAATCCCTAATAAAGAGCTGAAAAATCCCTAGAAATCCCCATCTTCAGTTCCAAAATCCCTAAAAATCTCCCATTTTCTAATTACTCCTTGAACCGCTTCTCCCTATTTCATTTTACCCGTACCATTGAAAGGTAACATATTTTGGCTTCTTAGATTGAAAGGTAACATATTTTGGCTTCTTAGATTGAAGTCTAGCTATCACTACCATAATAGAATGTCTTGTTATTCCGTTTAAAGTGTTTTTTAATTTTCAGCTAAATACAAATAGCTTCAAATATACTTCATATAATATTAATCAAATAGAAAAGAAAATGTAATACTGTAATGTAGATTAAAGTACAAGATGTTTAATACTGTTCAATCGTAACTTGTAAAACGTAATCAGACCTTATCTTCCCCTGATGTGTCTTCAACATTTTTTGTATGGTGGCTGAAGCTTTCACCGTTCTCATGTGGTGAAGTAACTGATCATCTTCACATTCCACGCTTTCTTGAGCCCTTTTCATTCCATTTTTTGTTTTTAGAATCCCCCGCAAAGTTTATGTTTTCAATTTATTGTGACGGTCAGTTTTTACTACTTTTACATCACTGAAAAACCTCTCGACAATGACATTTGAAAATGGAAAAGGGGAAATAAATAATACTGCCGGTTTCAGGTTAGGATACAAATTCTGTTCCGGCAGCATTTTTTTTTTCACCAATACCAAACACCAGCAGGTCACGGTATCCATTGTTTTGACGTTTTCAATATCGATGCGGCTCTGCCTCCTCCACTCCTGCTCGGTGTTGGTTCCGTCCTATGGGATCTGTCCTTACTTCCTAACAAAAGGTAGCAGAGAGGCAGGCTGAAGTGATTGGGCTGACACTAGGTCAACCATTTCAGCATATTTGTAAATGTCGTCTTCGAAATGGAACCTTTTCTGTATCTGGCCTATTGCTTTGATATGGAACGCCTTTGCAGCCTTGAGAACTACTTCGATTGAATCAGGGAGGACGGCGGTATCTGACCTTGACGTACAGAGGGAATCTTGCCGTTCGGAACCAAGTAAACGCTTTCAAGGGGAAGTTAAAATTGTTCACATCGATTTCTAAAGCACTAGTTGATTCCACATAGTTCTTCTGCAGGAAGTTCAATGCTGAGACCAATGTTTTAAGCTTTGTTTATACCCAAAAACTAGAAATATTTTGGTTTCAAGAGCTCAAATTTTGCTTAAATTTGAATTTGCGACAGAAGTGATTGTTATATTTGAAAAGAACATAAAAAAAGACATCGAGTGGTATGTTCACTTTATTTGTAAGTCAAAAAAATAAACAACACAAAATTTACCAATTATAGTATGAAGGTTCATGATTTTCCCCTGGGTACGTAGGCTTGCCAAAAACACACAATCCATTTATTCCTACATGTGCCATTGTTTTTAAAAAATGGCTGTCAGTTTGTTTGTCTGTTAAAAACTAGTGTAATGAAACGATAAGAGAGGTGTTCGAATAGTTATAGCCTACCTCTTTTATTCACGTCAGTACTTATAAAGCTGGCTACAAGTTCGAGTTCAAGTTTTTTTGATTTTACACAAAAATCGTAAACATCATACAAGTACTGTGGAGAAAAAAAATCGTACATGCAATGCTTGTCAACAAAATTTACTACAGTAAGAACAACTACGTACCCTATAAAATTATCAAAATTTATTATAACTTTATTTATCTGACCTGTAAAAAAACGACATGCTATCTACCAAATAATCTTATGAAAAAACAACCCAAAAATGACAAACCATATGACTTCATTAATCGAGGATAGTCCAAGCTGAAATTATTGTTTGAAGCCCACATCAGCATGGAACTGTTTCAAACAGTTCTTTGTTGTTAGTTTGTCACTTAGAACTCCTGTACATCTCAAAATCTGTGTGGTGTTAAAACTTTTTAAGCAACTGAAGAAGTTCTTCTCTGTGATTCCAAGTTCAATTCGCAAGGAAAAGATCCTAAATCAAATTATCCTGCTTCTCTGATCAAGAAGATGATGATGATGAACAAATTAAGGGAAAACCCCCAAAAATTTCCCTAAAAGTCCATGGGAGAGGAAAAATCCCCAAATCCCTAAAAAAGACTCTCGCCCCTAAAAGACTTAAAAAATCCCCATTTTAGGGGGGGAATCCTCATAGTGGAAACACTGGTCTACTAGTACTTCTGCTAGCTGTCACCAAAATCAATCCCACTATGGCACAGACTATCATTTTAATAATTGAATAACAGTAAGTAGATAGCAACCATGATTACAACTGTTACCACACATAATTTAAGATGCTAAGAACAAAGTGAAATTAAATTTGAATAAAAAATTTAGAATTGTCAACGAAAGGGTCAAAATAAGCAAGTCTAATTTCATTTTCCGTCGCATAAGTATACAGAATTTAAGAAGTCAATCTTTTGGTACTTGCACACATAAATTTCTTGAAAGAAGCGAATAGATATTATTGTGAATGAAGAAATAAAGTCTAAGATTAAAAGGAATTACAGTGAAAGATGAGAATAAGTCACGAACAAAAGTAGTAATAATAATAGTAGTAGTAGAAGCAGCAGTAGCAGTAGTGGTAGTTGTAGCAGTATAGTGGTAGCAGTAGTAGTGGTAGAAGTAGTTGTTGTTGTGTGCACACACACATTGCCTTTCCGTCAATTAATCACCCCCTCCCATTCCCTGAAACATTCAACTTAGTACCCTAAGCGAATTGTGAGATACGCCCCTTTGACAACCTTCATGCCCAGGGTATGTTTTGGTTTAGTTCAACCTCCCCCAGTATAATCTCTGAATTCTCACACCTCCAGACTCTTAGTCCAAGTGGTAGTAGTAGTCGCACTAGTAGTAGCAGTAGTATGAATAGTAGTAGCAGCAGTAATAGTATTACTACTAGTACTATTAGCAGTAGTAATAACAATAGTAGCAGTAGTACTAGTAAGAGTAGTAACTTTTAGGAAATATTTGGGGGAATGATGAACTAAATCAAAACACAATGTGAAAATATTGATTGTCATAAGGGTGTGCCAACAATATCTCAGGAACGGCTTAGAATATTAGTTTAAAACTTACGGGGTAAATTGGGGTGGATTTTGAACTAACCAAAAGGCACTAAGTGCAAACTACTACTATTGCTACTACAATTGCTGCTGTTAGTGAGGCTAATGGTATAAATGTGAAACTTTCGGGGAATGTTTAGGGGGAGTTTCAAGTAAATCAAAACGTACTATGTGTATGCAGGTTATCAAAAGGGCAATAAAAGTGTTATTTTAGGACCAACTTGGAGCATTGAATTGAAACCTTCAGGAATGTTGAACTAACTGAAAGATGCTATGTGTATGTTACCACTGTTACTACTGCGATAATTGCTACTTCTACTGAGGCTATGGGTACAGGGGTAAAACTTTCAAGAAATATTTAGAGGGATATTGAACTAAATTAATGCGAACTAATTGCATTCAGGTACCCAATGGGATGTATGAGCAATTTCTCAGGATCAGCTGAGAGTAGTAAGTTGAAACTTTCAGGGCGTATTGAGTGGGCTATCGAATTAACCAAAAGACAATCAGTACATACTACCACTACTACTACTTCTACCGCTACTGCTACTACTAACAGCACAAAATTATTAAGTTGAGACTTTCAGTGCATGTTCAGGGAGATGTTAAAACAGCCAAGAAGCACTATATACACATTGCTACTGCTATTTCTACTGCTACTATTAGTGCTACTGCTAAGGCTAAGGGTATTAAGGAGAAATTTTTAGTAAATCCTAAAGAGGATATTAAATTAGATTGAAACACACCATGCATGCGCAGGATGTCAAAAGTTCTTATGCCCAGTTTATTAAGAACGACTTAGAGTGCTACGTGGAAGGTTTCAGGGTATATTGAAGGGGAATATTGAACTAATAAAAATACACAATGTGAACACTACTACTACAATCAGTAGTAGTGCTCTTCCTACTGCTGCTTCTGGTACTACTATTACTATGGCTAACTGTGTTATTGCGGAACTTTCTGAGACTGTTGCACCAGCAACGGCTTAAAGTATTTAATGGAAATTGCGTGGGCATGAAGAGGGAACGTTAAATTAGACCAAAAAGGCGCAATGTGGATACTATTGCTGCTACTACTACGAATACTATTACTGCTATGACTAATATTGCTCCCAATGCTCCTTCTATTACTTATGCTACAATGACTACTACTATTACTAATGCTAAAAGTATTAGCAAGACTTTCAGAAAACAGTAAGGGCGATGCTGAGCTGAATCAAAACGCACTGTGTACAAGTGGGTTATTAAAACAAAGGGTTGTATTAGCAATATCCCAACAACGCTCGAGTATTACGCTGAAACTTCCAGGGCTACCAATATTCCAATATTACTACTGTGTTTGCTACTTCTTCTACCATTGCTACTATTATTGCCACTACTGAACTAAATCAATACAGTTTCAGTACATCTATGTTATCAAGATATTCTGGCAGGGTATCTGAGAACTGGGATAAAATAAAAAGTAGAAACTTTCACTCTGAATTAAAATGGAATAGTTGTGGGCATCAATTCATGGCTAATTATAGAAAAAGCCAAGACAGATAGTCCAATTCAGTGAGAAGCAAACCTGGCATTAATCCCCCCCCCCTTATTAGGACTGTGTAAAAATTATGTTAGTTCATTTTTAGTAGATATGTCTATGCGTCCATGCGTCATTCCTTGGGCAGTAGAACCAAGGTAGATAGTCATAGAGTTAAGATAGTGATAGAACCTATTGTTTTCCAAGTGTTTGGTCAATTTTGCACGAGTAAATGGCGGGAGTAAGTGTGCCTCTCTTATTGGGCCAATTCTTATTTGTTATCTTTTAGCAAGTCACGCCTGCCTAGAGTCTCAGGGAGGTTGACAAAGAATTTAAAATTGACATAGGACCATTAAATTGCCTGGATTGAAAGGTAAACAAGGAACCCCCACCTATGGTCTTAGGCAGGTTGAACCAAGAATTTAGAATCGACACAGGACCGTTAATTTGCCTAGAATGAGAGGCAAACAAGCGTCTATAGTTAAAATGGGGCCATTCTACAATGAGTATCAGGTATGGCAATTAATTGAATTTATAAACTTAGACATTTACGCTAATAAAAAAGTTAATTGAATGTTAGTCCAACAACAAGTTGACTGAAATTGGAAGGAGAATAAGCGTCCAAAGCATATAAGGTCCTCCTGTCTGCCTCAAATGCTATGCAAGTGAACACAATTATAAGCTAAGACAGTTTCACTTTTTCTTTTCAGAAAGTTCAGGACAGTTCAAACTAAATCAAAAAGCACTATCTACATCCCGGTTTCAGCATAAGACGTCTCAGCAAAATCTCAAGAACGAGTGAGGCTATCGAGTTGAAACTTTCAGGGCTACTATCCTGCTGTTACTACATCTGCTCTTACTATTGAGATAAATCAAAAGGGTGTAAGTGCAATCAGGTTGTCAAAATAGCATATATACAATGTCTTAAGAACAGAATGGGGTATTAAGTTTTATTTTTAGGGAAATTCAAGGAGTGAAACTAAAGCTTAATTTTGCACCTTACTGAAAAGAATACATTTTAAATGTTTTCTCTTTTTTCTAACTTTCAAAAATCCAAAATCATTAAGACTCATATGAACGAATATTAGTATATATATATATTAAAATGTCATTTGCTTAAGAAACAATTTTTATTTTTTCAGTAATCTTGGTTATGATGGTGATTAAAATCCTTGACAAATTAATGTACGTAGAAAGGAAGTATGTTTTTGCCCCCCCCGCTTCCTCCGGCAGCCCATAAATTCAAGCATTCTTCATAGAACTCTTCAGTCTTATGTGTTCTTTTTTTCAAATTTGAGCCCTCACCCATAATCTGTTACCCAGGTCAAAATAAGTACATGCATACACACTAATGATTGAAGTCATATCTCTCTCTCTCTCTCTCTCTATATATATATATATATATATATATATATATATATATATATATATATATATATATATATATATATATATATATATATATATATATATATATATATATATATATATATATATATATATATATATATATATATCTATATATATAAAAATAAGTTGCCTGTGTGTGGATCTGTGGATCAGGTGACGTCATGTTTGTTCGCATATGACGTCTGAATTATTTCACACTAATACAAAAGAAGAAAAAAACTAAAAAAGGTAAAAACTACAAAAAAAAATAAAAAGAAAAAAAAACTAAAAAAGCTAAAAAACTAAAAAAAACTAAAAAAAAGTAAAAATCTAATAACTAAAAAAAAAACTGAAAAAAATAAAAAAAGGCAAAAACTACAAAAAAAAATAAAAACTAATAAAAAAACTAAAAAAGCTAAAAAACTAAAAAAACTAAAAAAAACTAAAAAAAGGTAAAAAACTAAAAAAAACTAAAAACTAAAAAAGAAAAAAACTAAAAAAAAAAGGAAAAAACTGAAAAATAAAAGAGAAAAAGAAAACTAAAAAAATATGAATAAATATATATAAAAATAAGTTGTTTGTGGGTTATGTCTGTCTGTCTGTCTGTCGAGTGACGTCGTGTTTGTCCGCATATGACGTCTGAATTATTTCACACTAATACAAAAGAAGAAAAAAAACTAAAAAAGGTAAAAACTACAAAAAAAACTAAAAAGAAAAAAAACTAAAAAAGCTAAAAAACTAAAAAAAACTAAAAAAAGGTAAAAAACTAAAAACTAAAAAAAACTGAAAAAACTAAAAAAAGGCAAAAACTAAAAAAAAACTAAAAACTAATAAAAAAACTAAAAAAGCTAAAAAACTAAAAAAACTAAAAAAAACTAAAAAAAGGTAAAAAACAAAAAAAAACTAAAAACTAAAAAAGAAATTAGCAATCAACAAAGCACCGAGACACAAATGACGACCGGGACACAGGGAGTATAAATGACGACCAGGACATAAGTAAAAAAAAAAACTAAAAAAACTAAAAAAATGGTAAAAACTACAAAAAAACTAAAAACTAATAAAAAAACTAAAAAATCTAAATAAACTAAAAAAGAAAAAAAAGAAAAAAGGAAAAAAATAAAGGAGAAAAACAAAACTAAAAAACGAATGTATATACAGACCGGGACACCGGGATACAAATGACGACCGGGACACAGGGAATATAAATGACGACTGGGACACAGGGACACAACTACAATGGGGACGCCGGGGGGCACAGGGGGATATAAATGACGACCGGGACACAAGGAATATAAATGACGCCCGGGACACTCAAAGAGAAATCACAGACTGGAACACCGGGACACAATGACGACCGGGACACAGGGAATATAAATGACGACCGGGACACAGGGACATAACTACAAAGGGGACGCCGGGGTGCACAGGTGGATATATAAATGACGATGGCGACTCAGGGAATGGTCGATTAGCAATCACCATCAACAAAGCTCAAGGGCAATCATTAGAATCATGAGGTATAGATCTGAATACGGATTGTTTTCCCATGGACCATTATATGTTGCATGTTCAAGAGTCGGTAAACCTGACAATCTATTTATATGCACAGACAATGGGACAGCAAAGAATGTTGTATATTCGCAAGTTTTACGTAGTTAAAAACATATATATATATATATATATATATATATATATATATATATATATATATATATATATATATATATATATATATATATATATATATATATATATATATATATACAGGTGGGACATAGGGACACAACTACAATGGCGCGTAACTAATATGGCGCGTAACGACTTACGCGCGCGGGGGGGCTTGGGGGGGGGGGGGCGCGAAGCGCCCCCACCAACTAGGTGTTGGGGTGGCGCTTCGCGCCACCCCAACAGCTAGTATATATATATATATATATATATATATATATATATATATATATATATATATATATATATATATATATATATATATATATATATATATATATATATACCAGCCAAGTTACTATAATGTTTATTTAAAATCTTAAAAGAGCTTAGTCAGAAAATTGGACTCAGTCGGACTAACTACTCCAAATATATGGTTGCAACGGGAATTTAAAATCTTTAGTTTAACAATCAAGGTGTAACGTCTAATCATGCTGATTAATTGCGGAGGTTTTTGGTTTATCACATTTAAAAAGCCACAGTTTAAAAAGTACAACCTGGAAATCTTTCACTTAGTGTTGGTAAAAGATACGGCTATGAATTCAGTTTCCACTATTTAAAACTTAAGCTTATCGACTTCTTTCATGTAGCTCTTCACATTTTTCCCTATGGAATTAATTATCTCGTTTCACTCCCATTTATGAAAATAGAAAGTGACAAAGCTCTTGGAATGGCAGACATCAGGAATGGAAAGCAACATACCCATGAAAGTTGTTTACTTTCTAATTGGCAATTAACACTAAAATAGCATTGAGAGTCCTATGAAAATGAAGTACCGTTTGAACAAAAGCTTTACCTTGCGGACTAGTTCCCCAATAACTCCATCAAATCCACCAGGGACGTCAGGATTTTCAACTCCATATTTCCCGTCTCTGACTAGACGAAGTTCGTCTAAAAAAATTAAGTAAAAGAAAGGTACTGAAATAAAATAAGTTATTAAAGATTTTATTTCATCATGTGAGTTCAGCTTAAAGCTTTCTTTTAAATGTGGAAAGTAGCAGCACAAACTGGCATAACGGTATCTTTCACTTGCCAAAAGGATTTATATCAACACTTTAAAAAAATTCCGACCCTTTTATCTGCCTACGAGAGCCCCCACAGTCACAAAGATAGGAAGCCATTATTTCTAACCTGATGTGAAAGGTTGATCTAGTTAAAATAAAAAATATCTGGCCCTGACTTCAGTTTTTTTTTTTTTTTTTTTTTTTTTTTTTTTTTTTTTTTTTTTTTGATCGCAGATAACCAATTATCAACCTCATTAGCGAGCTTTTATTTTATTTCCCGTTTTATTTCCCGGTAAATGAAGGTAAATCCAGTTGTTGGCTTATTTATATTTCTCTAAAATTGAAATCACAGGAAACCTAGATTGGAGGAAAATAGGACGCAGGTTAAAAAAGAAAATAAAAAGGATATTACGCTACGCGTTGTTGAAGGCGTGTTTCTCCATCTTATATTACAAATAAAAATCCAGATCCAAAAATATTATCCTTCAGAATCAATAAGATTGAACATAGCACACACATAAGGGAACTATTTACTGGGATCGAACTGTTGATGGCAGTAAACATTGTCAAAGGTTTCAATCAATACGCTGCTGATCTAATGACGCTACTCTAGAAGGACATTACCCAATGATAAGTAATACCTTATAATTAGACTTCATAATAAAGAAATAATAAATGAAGCTGACAATTAAGGCTGGACGGACTCGGAAAGAATCTTCCTATACCTCCCATGTTAAACATTTGGAGTTTGCCTGACGTTCCTGAATTAGTGATTTTGGCGGTTTTTATGTCAATAGAAGTAAAAAAATCTGGTGAATATTTTGGCATAATCAAATCTTAAAGCCGACAATTATTTTTTTTATAATTCCAAAATAATTATAAAACCTGTTTCGGGTTTGCATTCTAGATTGCTATGCTTGACATTGTTGTTGTGGGTATCAAAAAATAGAGGACAAAATTTTCTATTCATCAATAAGAAGCTTTTTTCTATAATATATACCTCCTGGCTGCAGTCCCTTCAAATACTTTACATATTTGTGTTCCGAAATCAAAATTTCCCCTCAAAAGGTTAGATTGAGCTGTAATCGGAGCATCTAA
This sequence comes from Artemia franciscana, assembly GCF_032884065.1. NCBI lineage: Eukaryota > Metazoa > Arthropoda > Branchiopoda > Anostraca > Artemiidae > Artemia > Artemia franciscana. Next base: position 39,788,405 of record NC_088864.1, on the reverse strand, counting down.
GAATGCAAAAATTACACCAAGGGGCTAACCACTCAGATTGTTCAGGAGCGATTCAGTCAAACATTATTTAGTTCTAACCTGTTTAAACAGTCTAGAGAAGAAGTAAGGTGCAGACACCAAACTGCCGGTTAATGAATATATAAGAAAATTGTATTGTATAAATAATTAAGGATAAGCTACGTCTAATCCTAGAGATAAATTGAACACAGCACAAGGGCCGAATAAGAAGCAATGGTTTTATTTTAAAAAGATTGATCTATCGTTTTGGTTTAATTAAAATAAATTCAGGACAAATTTATGTATTGTAGTATAAGTACAATTTTGCATAATCTTCGTACTGAAATAAGAATTAAAAATATATAAAACAAGCTAATTAATAACTAATGAATGAAACAAAATAACTAATGAACGAAACAAAATGTCCCCAGAATATTTAAATTTGTTATAGCAAAACCCGAGTCTTGCTGTAGAACTACCAAAGCAAACTACAAAAGCAGTCAATGACCAGTCTCAAGTCCAAGGCCTTTCCAAGAAACAATCCCACCCCTTGGTAAATAAACCCCAATAAAAATTACCCATACTAAAGCAGTCAAATGACCAGTCTCAAGTCCAAGGCCTTTCCAAGAAACAATTAAACCCTTTAGTAAGTGAACCCCGATAAAAATGGTCAGAACCCTAATAAAGATCTTATATAGTTCTTGCTATTGACCACAGTAACATGGGAAAAAAAAGAAATATACGAGGGCTCCATTTGCCAAATGTGCAGGCCCATCGTGAAAAGTTGAAATTAAATTATCGGGCTAGAGGCAGACCGCGTTTACCAAAATATATGTTAGAAGACTTAACGGATGCTTCGGTTCACGACGAATCAAGTTCCGAAGGAATTGGAACAAATTCCCCTTTTGTGTTGAAAGTTATCACTTCTGGAAGAAATTTGGGGTCAGACCTTCTAAAAGGCTCACGCTGGATTGTGGATCTGCCTTACCTTTTTGAGAATTATGAAAAGCTCGTGATTCGCCACATGTAAGTTTTTTCTTTGTCTTTCATTTTACGTCATTGATTTACTGCTATCAAAATTATTAGGATGGGGAATTATTCTGGGTTGCAATTAATACAACTTGTACCTTATTAATTCTTGATAATTGTCTTTTCTGCTATAGAGAAAGAATGTTCGATAACTTTTAAAGATATTTTCATCCCAAAACAACAGAACGCTCCGACGGTATCTACTTAGGTTAGTTTAATTTCACTATTGTTGGTTTTACCAACAATTTAAAGCTTATATAGAATAGTCGGCAGTTGTTTCGCTATTTCTTTAGCAATCTCATCTTCGTTTAGACAAGACAAGATTTATTTCTACAAAACGGCTATCACAAGCCCAAAAGGGCCAAATTCACATTTTAGTCTCAATAAAAAAATTAAAAAAAATGGTGAATGCCAATCAGTAATAAATATCAAACCAGTTTAAACTCATAAAATTGCAATCAGTAAAAAAGTCAAACCATAAAAAGTCTTAAATTAAAACCGGGAAAACAAATTTAAACAAAATGACAATTTAGTTTACCTTGCAAGAATTGTAAAGTTTGCAGTTGCAAAATAAGCTTTAAAACTATAAGTTAAAAGTGGAGCGATAAGAGCGAAGGGTTAGTAATTTAAAATTTCAAATATGTGAAGGATGAACGTTCTTCTATATCTTTCAGTGGAAACTCTTATTTGGGCAAGAAGGGGTATTTTTGTTGAATTAGAACATGGGGCAGTGGCGAATGCAGGGGGCACCCTCCCCCTGACATAGTAGTAGATTTGTGGTTGGGACCGCTTGCTCTGGTTCTTTTAGGGACGAATTTTTTTTATATTTGGTTTTTAATAGTCGAGTTTTTAGTAAGTTTTTAGTTATTAAGGCTGTTTCTTTTTGCAAACAAGTTTGAAACAAGGTTTCAGTTACTTTTTGCAGTCTCTATTAGATTTTTATTAATGACACATATCCCCAAAAAGTATTTAATTAAATTCAAGTTTATCAAGGGGATCTGTCCGTATTACCACAAATGCCAACTGGGAGGCGAAAATTTTCATTCGTAAGAAGGGGAGATTTAAAATTCTGACTTAATCCGCTGCTAATAGCAACAATAAGAAAGCATTATATTTCTATTCCTTTGTTCTATTTTTCCTGCTACACCATCAAACGAACTATTACTTAATGTTTAATCAACAATTAGTTCCAAAGAATGTATGATACCAAAATATGGTACTAATTTTTTTTTTTGACAATACAAAGTTTCAGTAACTCGCTATAGTCGCCAGAAGTGCAAATGCTAAAAATTATGCAGAAAAGATTTAATATATTATTTTTTTGTAGAGGGTGAACAACCTTTTAATTGTGTTTTATGGCGAGGTGGTTCTTATAAACTTACTTTTTTTGTATCAATATTTCTAATTGACTTTAATTTCAATACAACTCATCAGATTTTATATTAAATTAAAGTCCATGTCCACTACCTACCCACGACTTAGAAATTGTTGCAGTTCCCTTTAAATTGTTGGTATTTCTTTGTCCACAAGTTTATCGGAGTAACCTTTCATGTACACCCCCCCCCAAAAAAAAAATCCTAGATCCGCCCCTGACGTGGCGGGTGGGTAAATATTCACTAGGGAAAGGAGAAGTAGTACAAGGGTTATGCACGATATTGTTGGCAAAATAATAAGGAAATTTGTACTCTCATTTCCTTAAGGGTGACTAGATTTGCTCTCCGAAGAAGGGAAATGTAAGGCCCTTTACCCTGTTAGAAAATAATTCTTAGACACGTTTTTTGAACTGCCTCTATTCTGTCCCACAATTCATTGGACATGCCAGAATGGCAAACAGAGAAACAGAAAAAAAGCGCAAAAAAAATGTATTAATCCAAAAACGTTCAGAAATAAAATGAAAAAAAAACAAGTTTTTGAACTGAAAGTAAGGAGCGACATTACAACTTAAAACAAGCAGAAATTACTCTGTATATTAAAAGGTTTTATCCCTTCTCAACGCTCTGCTCCTTACGCTAAAGTTTTTTACTGTTTTAAAAAGTAAACTTAAGAAAAAGAGTCAAACTTTAGCGTAAAGAGCAAGGTGTTGAGGGAGGAAAAGCCCCTTTGATATACGGAGTAATTACTGTTCGTTAATTTTGCTCCTTACTTTCAGTTAAAAAACTTCTTTTTATCATTTTTTTTCCAACATAAAGCGAACTTACCAGTAGAGGTAATTTCGAACAGTTCGTGGTAACGAACTGTAGTAAGGAGCGACCCGGCTCAATAGTAACCAAAGCTCTAAAAAACAGAATTTTGATATCAGAACATCTCAAGAATCGCACTGTTATGCCGATTTTAAATATGTGAGTTTCATCATCAAGTTTAGTCTTACCCATCAAAAGTTACGAGCCTGAGAAAATTTACCTTATTTTCGAAAATGAGGGAACCCCCCTAAAAGTCATTTAATCTTAAAGAAAGTAACACCATCAGATTCAGCGTATCACAGAACCTTATTGTACAAGTTTCAAGCTCCTATCTACAAGAATGTAGAATTTTGTATATTTTGCCAAAACGCAAATCCCAGATGCGTGTTTATTTATTTCATTCTTTTTTCCAAGGGTGATTGTACCGACCCAGTGGTCTTAAAATTTTGCGAGAGGGCTCATTCAAATGGAAATGAAAAGTTCTAGCGCCATCAAAATCCTGATATAGCCATTTTATTCAGCATAGTTGAAAAACCTTATAACTATGTCTTTCAGGACGACTTACTCCCCCAAATGCCCCATGGGAGAAGCTGCAAGTTAAAAACTTTGACCAGTGTTTGCACATAGTAATGATTATTGGGAAGTATACAGACGTTATCAGTGGGATTTTTTGGTTGGAAGGAGGGGTTGAGAAGAGGAGGTTATGTTGGGGAAACTTTCCATGGAGGAATTTGTCATGGGGAGGAAAATTTTCCATGAATGGGAGGGGGCAGGATTTTCTAGCATGATTTAAAAAAACAATGAAAAAATAAATATGAAAAAGTGTTTTCAACTGAAAGTAAAGACCAGCGGTAAAACTTAAAAAGAACAAAAAATATTACACATATAAGGGGTTCATTTCCTCCTAATCTCTCACTCTTTACGCTAAAGTATTTTTTAGTAATTTCAATTATTTATTCTACGGCCTTTGTGATTCAGGGGTCATTCTTAAGGATTTAGGACAAAATTTAAGCTTTAGTGTAATGAGCGAGGTATTGACAAGTGGGCGAGCCCCCCTTATATACGTAATAGATACCTGCGAATATAGAAGTTCGTTAGGTAAGCTAATTCGTAAGTTACGTATATTTTTACTAATGAAAACCATCGTAAAAAACTAAAAGCTCTAGTTGCCTTTTTAAGTAGCAAAAAATTGGAGAGCAGCTGGGCCTCCTTCCCCGCTCATTTTTCTCAAAATCGTTCGATCAAAATTTTGAGAAAGCCGTTTAGCCAAAAAAATAAAAATTCAAATTTCGTTTTAATTATTCATCTGCGCAGAGCCGAAATCAAAACATGGATTAACTAAAAAAACGTTCAGAAATTAAATAAAAAACGATTTTTTTTAAATGAAAGGAAGGAGTAACATTAAAACTTAAAACGGACAGAAATTACCCAGTATATGAAAGGGGCTGTTCCCTCCTCAACGCCCCGCTCTTTACGCTAAAGTTTTTACAGTATTAAACAGTAGATCTTTTAAATTATATTTTGGTAAAAAATAAGGAGAGGGGCACATTTGAAGGAAGGCCTAAAAATTCAGAAAAGAACTTAAAACAACCATAAGTAGCTACTTATACTATTCCTAAGAGCGAATGCTTTGCTATACCCCACCCCTCGCCCCTCTTTAAGCGACAGTATATAGCCCATTATATATTTCCCCATTACATTTTGAAATAGCCCCACTTTTTACTTCTGTATTAATTTATGACGAAAGCTAATCAATCGGCGGAAAAAATGAGTCGCGCTATTCTGAAATAAATAAAAAAAACAAGTTTTTTCAACTGAAAGTAAGGAGCAACATTAAAACTTAAAACGAACAGAAATTACTCCGTATATGATAGGGGCTGTTCCCTTCTCAACGCCTTGCTTTCTACGCTTAAGTTTGACTCTGTCTCACAACTCTCCATTTAAAAAAAAAAAAAACTTGCCATTTTGAAAAATAAAAAAATATACTATGACGTTTAGGGGTGTTTCCCCTTATTTTCCAAACTCGTAATTCGAAGAAGAGGGGGATATGTTGAGGGAACTTTCCTTGGAGGAATTTGTCATGGGGGAAGAAAATTTTCATGAAGGGAGCCCAGGATTTTCTAGTATTATTTAAAACAAAATAATGAAAAAATAAATATGAAAAAGCTTTTTTCAACTGAAAGTAAGGAGAAGCATTAAAGCTTAAAACGAACAGAAATTATTAAGCATACGATAGGCTCACCTCCTCCTAATACCTCGCTCTTTACGCTAAAGTATTTTTAGTAATTTCAACTATTTATTCTACGGCTTTTGTGATTCAGGGGTCATTCTTAAGAAATTGGGACAAAATTTAAGCTTTAATGTAAAGAGCAAGGTACTAACGAGGGGTGAGCCCCTTCGTATACGTAATAAAAACATGAGAATACAGAAGTTAATTACGTAAGCTAATTTGTAAGTTACGTATATCTTTTACTAATAAAAAGATTTGTAAAAAATTAAAATTTTTAGTTGCCTTTTTAAGTAACCAAAAAATCGGACGGCAACTAGGCATCCTCCCCCGCTCCATTTTTTCTCAAAATCATTCGATCAAAACTATGAGAAAGCACTTTAGACAAAAAAATAAATATTAAAATTTCGGTTTAATTATTCATCTGCGGAGAGCCAAAATCAAAACATGCATTGATTCAAAAACGTTCAGAAATTAAATAAAAAAAAAACGGTTTTTTTAACAGAAGTAAGGAGCGACATTAAAACTTAAAACGAACAGAAATTACTTCGTATATGAAAGGGGCTGCTTCCTCATCAACGTCCCACTCTTTACGCTAAATTTTTTACTGTTTTAAAAAGTAGAGTTAAGAGAAAGAGTCAAACTTTAGCGTAAAGAGTGGGGCGTTGAGGAGGAAACAGCCTCTTTCATATACGGGATAATTTCTGTTCGTTCTAAGTTTTAATGTTGCTCCTTACTTTCATTTAAAATACTTGTTTTTTATCTAATCATTAAAAAGTACGGATAAAGGTTCTGAAAGAATGTCTGCAAAGGCTTTAAAGGATTTGAGAAATAAACTAGCTAATTTGATCCTCCTAACTCATAAAAGCATATTGGTATTTTTAATCGTACTAATAAGAACTTTGTCAATTACTCGAATAAAAATTTAAATGATAGTTTAGATGCAACTGAATTTGGGGCACGGATTTTTACTTTGAATTTGATTTTAGGGAGTCAAGTGAGACTTAATTTTCTTGGAATTTGGTTAGTAATTTCCGTTGGAATTTGGTAAATCGACACGGGTCCTGTTTAGAGGGCATTTCCTGTCATGCCCCAAAGGATTTTGTAAAGTTTTGAAATACTTGGCTTTCCTGATTGGTAGTTCCAGGACAGTTTTTGGCTTGGTTACATACATAAATAAAATTGGGTGGTTTAATCTGACAATGAAATACAACAAACTTTCGGTTAGATCGTATAATTTCCACTTCTCGCCCATTTCTAGCTATATTTTATATTTTATTTCATATTTTAATTACCCTACATCGCTCACTACTCTACATACTACCTATCCTTTTTGAAGCTATAGCACTTTCCTTTCTACCAAAACAATAAAATCGCTACTTCACTATTTTACTTCCTCACAACCAATTAGCATTTTATTTACAGGTGCCAAGACATCAATTTGGTTTCAAATATGATGTTTTCTAAAGAACATAGAGCTGGATTGCGCTCAAGACTCATCTTCAAATGCGAATCATGTCATGAGGAAGCCACAATTCACACAGAAAAACCCCTTGCTCCTAGAAGGCTTAAAAAAAAAGACTCAACGAAAACCGTAGTCAAAAAACGGAAAAGGACTGATTTTGATAGTGTGAATACTATCAGAAAGAAACACAAAACAGAAACAGGAACAGTAAGTGTCAACAAAGAGGTAGTGGTTGGTGCAATAAATGGTGGAATGACTCACGCCCAGGTTCAAGAACTTTTCTCTACCATTGGAATAAATACCCCGTCTCAAAAAGTCTTTACGAAATTTGAGAAAGAAATTTGCGTAGAATTGGAAAAAGTTCTCTATGACTATCTTATCGAAAATGGGAAAACCGAGCGAAGGATGGCACTGGAAGCAGGTGAGAAAATTCACCCAAATGGAGCTGTAGAGACATGTGTTATAGTTGATGGAAGCTGGTGTACACGAAGTTATGGGAATAGATATCGTGCACTCTCAGGCTGTGGAGTGGTGATAGGTTTCTATTCGAAGAAACTCTTAAATCTAGGAATTAGAAACAAATATTGCAGTACTTGCGTGAAATACAGGCATCAAGTTAATAGATCTGTTCCTGAACATACATGTTTTATGAACTGGCAGGGGCCCAGTACAGGTATGGAGTCAGATATATTAGTTGACGCATTCCGAATAGCAACATCCATGCACAATCTAAGATATACTCGATTTGTTGCCGACGGCGATTCAAGTACCCATTCTGAAATTATAGCAAGGGTACCATATGGCAGAAATGTAGAAAAAATTGAGTGTGCTAATCATGCGTGCAAATGCTTGAAAAACAGACTATATAAGAAGCAGCATGAAAATGCCGAATGCAGAAGATTTCTTAGTGCCGCAATAATAAAGAAAATGTGTGATTTTGCCAGAAATGCAATTGTATGTGCCACCACAGAGAAGAAAAGCGTGAAGGATCTCATCAGTGCGCTGAAGGCAATTCCTCTACATTTTTTCCGTGGCGACCATAGATTTTGTCCTACACGCTGCTCGTTCTCCGGGAAAGTTCTACAGGTCAATCCTGAAGACACCCCTAGCAACATCTTTCTCAGCCATGTGTATTCAGCCTTTGATACGCTGACCAGAAGGGCTCGTCTACTGATAGGAAACCACACGAGCAACCTGGCAGAATATTTTATGAGCATAGATGCAAGGCTTATAGGTGGCAAAAACATCATGGTTAGCCAAAGTGCGCGATATACCACCCGTGTTAAAGCAGCAGGAATCCGATTTACGAAAGGTCACTCAGCTCGCCTTGAAATATTTCGAAGAACTGTAGGATCTACACCAAGTAGGCAGTTGAAAAAACTTGCACAACAGCGGGCCATGACTACTGCTCGACGTAAAAAACTGTCTGCTAAAAAGCGCCTTTTCACTAATGCTTCCACAAAACTCCCTTCAAAAGAAATCGGGGAGCCAACCGGAGCAGACAAAAACTACGGCTCGAACGCAACTGCTCCGGATCTTGATTGCAGTGCGCTCGAAATTGCAAAAACTGATTTTTTGACTCGTCTCCAATGTACTGCAACAGATATCCTCAGTATCGAAAAAGCCACTAGGCTTCAGAGAAATTCTATCGATAATAGCTGGATAGAATACAGAAAAAACAGAATTACAGCTTCCGTAGCTGGTGCTGTTTGTAAAAGGCGGTTGAAGACTGTGGGCTCATTAGTTCGGCAGCTGCTGTATCCCAGAAACCGCCAAACAAAGGCAATGGAGCATGGTCAGATGTATGAGCCTGTAGCTATTGCAGCTTTTGCAAAGAAAATGGGTTGCATTGTGAACTCTGCTGGGCTTTTCATTCACAAGGAATATGGGTTTCTAGGGGCCAGTCCGGACGGGATAGCAATTTTTCCTTCGGGTGAGAAGGCTCTTTTGGAGGTGAAGTGCCCTTTGACAGCAAAAGGGCTTACATTGGAAGAGTGGATAGCGCTTAAAAAAAAATACATGTCTAGAAAAGAAAGTTAATAGTGAAATAAAGCTGAAAAGAACACATGACTACTATTACCAAATTCAAATGCAATTGGAATGTTGTGACATTGATTTTGTATACTTTGTAATATTTTTAGGGGAAGAGGAATTATATTATGAAAAGATTGGTCGTGACCGTGAATTCTGGTCTAACAAAATGCTGCCAAATCTAAAAAAAATTTTATTTTGAGGCACTGTTACCCGAAATTGTCGACGGAAGGTTGCCAAGAAGTATGGAGATACGAGAACCGTTTATATAAATCCAACTGTGCTAGGTATGGGTAGTTATCATGTGTCATTACAGTCTTATCCGAATACAAATTCAGATATACAAATACTCAAGCAACAATCGAACTTTAGAATATTTTTTAATGAACCCGTATGGATAAGCTAAATAAAAAGAACAAGTTTTTTTTAACTGAAAGTAAGGAGCGACATTAAAACTTAAACGAACAGAAATCACTTCGCATATGAAAGGGGCTGCTCCCTTCTCAACGCCCCGCTCTTTACGCTAAAGTTTTTTACTGTTTTAAAAAGTAGAATTGAGAGAAAAAGAGTAAAACTTTAGCGTAAAGAGCGGGGCGTTGAGGAGGAAGCAGCCCCTTTCACATACGAAGTAATTTATATTCGTTTTAAGTTTTAATGTTGCTCCTTGCTTTCAGTTAAAAACATGTCTTTTTTTCATTTAATATCTGAACGTTTTTGAACTAATGCATGTTTTGACTTTGGCTCTCCACAGATGAATAATTAAAACGAAATTTCATATTTATATGGCTTTCTCATAATTTTGATAGAATCACTTTGAGAAAAAAGGAGCAGGGGAGGAGGCTTAGTTGCCCTCCAATGTTTTGGTTACTTAAAAAGGCAGCTAGAACTTTTAATATTTTACGAACGTTTTTGCTAGTAAAAGATCTACGTAACTTACGAGTTAGCTTACGTAACGAACTTCTGTATTCTGTTAGTGTTAAATTTTAATGCTGCTCCTTACTTTCAGTTGAAAAAACTGTATCATATTTATTTTTGTATTGTTCTATTTTGAAATAAGGCTAGAAAATCCTGCGCTCCCTTCATGGAAATTTTCTTCCCCCATGACAAATTCATCCATGGAAAGTTCCCCCAACATAACCCCCTGTTCTCAACCCCCCCCCCCCAACCAAAAATCCTCCTGAAAACGTCTTTACATTTCCCAATAACCATTACTATATAAACACTGATCAAAGTTTGTAACTTGTAGCCCCTTCCACGGGGATTCTGGTGGAATAAGTCGTCCCCAAAGACACAGTTATAAGGTTTTTCGACTATGCTGAATAAAATGGCTATCTCAGAATTTTAATTGGGTGACTGTGGGAAAATAATTAGCGTGGGAAGAGGCCTAGGTGCCCTCCAATTTTTTAGATCACTTAAAAAGGGTACTATATACTTCATTTTTTTATATATAATTCACTTGTATATAACTTCATTTCCGTTGGAATGAGCCCGCTCGCAACATTCTATGACAACTGGTTCGATATAATCACCCCTGGAAAAAAATCCTTATTTTTCCTGATAGAAGCTTAACACTTCCACGGTAGGGTTCCCTGACAGGCTGATTCGGATGGGTGTAATTTTGGTTTTATTACTTTTATTGGGTGTTTCCCTCTATTTTCTAAAATAAGGCAATTTTTCTTAGACTCGTAATTTTAGATAGGTATCTCATATATTTAAAGTCAGCATTAAAATGCGTTTTGTTCATGTAGCTATTGGTATCAAAAATCCGTTTTTTAGAGTTTTGGTTACTATTGAGCCGGGTCGCTCCTTAGTACACTTCGTTACCACGAACTTTTTGATAAAATGAAATAAATTTGTCACTTCGCTGCGAGCAATTATTTAAATTATATTTTTCTAAATAGGTCTGCATGAAGTAAAAACCCGAAAATATGTACTTTTTATTTGTAATTTCCACAATTTTATACCGCGTCTCCTGGCAAATAATGATGACCAGACCACAGGCACACACGCAGGCGAGGGATTCACCCACCTTAAATTTGTATAATGCTTAATTTTCTCAGCGAAATGTTTAATTTTCCTGTGTTTTCCTGGTATTTCTTTCGTAAGAGTTGAACCCCCCTCCTCCAAAAAAAAAATCTCGAATAATAATTTCTCTAATTTTCTCCTCGAATAATAGTTCTTTTCCAAATAAATATTCCTATTTACTTGTCGAATTACGAAGAATGAATATACATTAATCATAATTTTCAGTGAGAAACCCCTTGAGTTTAATGACGGCAGTGAAATCTGATAACCTTGAGTGTTTGTCGATTTGCCGCGATTGAAAAAGGACTGAAAAAGAGTATAATTTCTGGACGTTTGCGCGGCCTTAAGCAATGAAAAAGATAAGACATTTTATTTTAAAGGACGCGAAAAATGAGCATTAGTTATTAAACGGGTCATCAGAAAATGCAGAAAAAAGAAACGAATTCAACGATACAAAAGTATAGTAGTACAGTATTTTTGACAGAAACAAAAAAAAATGCGAGGGCATGGTCACAAAAAACGTACAAATACAATTAAGAACACACAGATACAATTAAATGATTCAATTGAACTTTTGATCAAAACGATTGAAGCCCATAACACCCTCACTATAGGTTATTCCCGCAGGAATAAACTGTGCCATATTCTTAATCAGAGTCAATGCTATAGCGTTGCCTATAGTAAAGGCCACACGGCTCCAATGCTTTACTATTTGTTTTTTTCCCAAAGGTGCATCACATGGAAGGGATCGTCGTATAAACTTCAGAGGGTATTCATTCAATTGGAAATTGAAAGTTCTAGTACTCTTTTATAGAATATAAAGTAATAAGAGGGCAACTAGCCCCTCCACACCCCTTTCCCCCAAATACATCTGATAAAAATTGAAATTGAGATAGCCATTTTGTTAAAAATAGTTCAAAGATCATATAACAAAAACTTTATTGTCAACACTACGCCCCAGGACGCGGGAAGAAGTTGTAAGTTATACTCTGGGGTCATATATGATTCTTATAGATCGAATGCTTGAATAAACCTCAGAGATGGCTCATTTGATTGGAAATTGAAAATTCTCGTTCACTTTTTAAGATTCAAAAGAGATCAGAGGGCAACTAGCCCTCCCACCATGCCTTTTTTCCATACCCATATGATAAAAATTTTGAGATAGTCATTTTGTTACAAATAGTTCAAACATCAGACTTTAAGACTCCGGCTTTGACGAAACCCCCCCATGGCCCGGGGCAGGCGTCTTAAGTTATGCCCTGGGGGGCAAACATAGTTATCATAGAAAGGATGCTCGTAAAAGCTCTAGAGAGGGCCCATATGATTGGAAATTGAAAGTTCTAATTTACTTTTTAAGAGTCAAAAGAGATGAGAGAAAAAAACTTGTCCCCCCTCCCGCGCCCTTTTTCTCCAAACCCAGCTGATAAAAATTTGGAGGGAGCCATTTTGTTAAAAATAGTTCAAAAATCAGATAGTAAAAAACTTCGGAGTCGAACAAAAACCCCCAGACGTCTTAAGTTATGCCCCGAGGGCATATAAGGTTTTAATGTAAGGGGAGGTTGTATAAACTTCAGAAGTGGCTGATTTGGTTGAAAATTGGAAGTTATAGCTATATTTTTTATTAGTCAAAAGGGATAGGAAGGTATTTTCCCCTCCCCACACACATCCTCTTTGTCGCAGATGCATCCGATCAAAATTGTGAGATTACCATTGGTTTGAACCAGTCCAACGATCACATAACAAAACTTCGGGGACGAAATAACCCCCCACCCTAAAGCCGGGGGAAGGGTTGTAACTAATGGTCTGGGTGAATATAAAGTTTTTATGGAAGAAGTGGTCGCATAAACCTCGGAGGGGACTCGGAGTTGATTAGAAACTGAAGATTGTAATTCTCTTTTAAGATTCGAACCGGTTGTGGCTAGCCTCCTGCCCCCGCCAACCATATTTTCTCTAAATGCATCCGATTGAATTTTTTATAAAGCCATTTTGTTCAAAATAGACCTAAGATCATATGACAAAGATTCCAGGGATAACACAGCCCACCAAAACCTGGGGCCAAGTGTTGTAAACTATGCATTGAGGGGCATACAAGGTTTTAATAGAAGATTTGATAGTATAAACTTCGGAAAGGTCTCATGCATTTGTAAATCGAGAAATGTAGTGCCCTTTATAAAAGTCAAAAGCGATCAAAGGGTAAGTAGCCCCTCACCCCACAAGGTCCACTTTTCCGTAAACACATCTGATCAAAATTTATAGATATCCATTTTGTTCAAAACAGTTTAAAGATGAAATAACAAAAACTCAGGGGTCGACACAGCTCTCCAAAGCCCGGGGGAAGAGTTGTAAGTTATCCCACGGCAAATAAATTTCTATGTAAGGGGTGGTTGTATAAACTTCAGAGGTGTCATTTGATTGGAAATTGATATTTCAATTTACCTTTTTAAGGGTCATAAAAAGCGATCGGCAGGCAAGTGCCCCCCCCCCCCCGCTTTTTCCCAAGCGCGTCCGATTAAAATTTTGAGATAGCCATTTTGTTTGAAATATTCCAACGATCAGATGAAAAAACTTCGGAATCTACATACCCCCCCTCCCGCAACCAGGGGGAAAGGTTGTAGCTTATGCCTTTGGGCATATAAAGTCTTCACGAAAAAGGTGGTTGCATAAACTCCGGAAGGGACTCAAATGACTAAGTATTGAAAGTTCTAGTTCCCTTTTTCAGAGCCAAAAGTGATCCGATGGCAACTAGCCTCCCCCCACCAACCCCAAAGCAATAAGGTTCCTTTTTTCTCCAGAGTATTCATATGCAAGGGGTGGTGTTCTAAACTTCAGAGGGGCTTATTCAATTGGAAGTAGTAATTTTTAGTGCTCTTTTAAAGAGTCAAACGCTATTGGAGGGCATCAACACCCCACCCTTTCCAAACCCTATTTTCCCCAAACGTATCCAATCAAAATTTTGAGATGGTCATTAGGTCCGAAATAGTCAAGAATTGAAGTAATTAAAATAATTATTCCTCGAGGGTTTACAAAACCTCCCACTACCCCTAAGATAAGGGATGTAAATAACGACGAAGACCACACTGCCTTTCCATCACAAACACCAACACAAGAGGAACAATAGGGAATTTCTCATGACAGTGGGAAACAAATTAGAATGAATATTTCGGCCCTATGTCCAAGGGCCGTCTTCAGCAATACAAATAAGAAAAAAACTTACAAAAGGAAAAAATCAATAAAACTAAAGTGAACAGTTTTTTAAAGCAGTCCCAGCATCCTTACCTCAGCGAAGTTCAACCAGGACTGATAAATAAATTGTGACGAAACGAGACAATTCATTGAAATGAAAGAAAATGATTTAAAAACACGTTTTTAATGCCAGCCTAGCTTTTTTCGCTGCTGATCTTGTAGGTCTATTTGTGACAGGTTCTGTGTTAATATCTATTGGTTTTTTAAAATATGTTGTAAGGTCATTTTTAATTAAATTTGTTTATAAAGCATTCAGTGAATATTCTCCTAATTCCCTATTTAAGGAAATATTATTATTAATCTTAGGTCTGATTTCAATTGCTTCTCGAACAACTTGCTTGATGCCTAGATCATTGCTAATAATGACGGATTCTTCAAAAAGTATTTTGAGGCTAGGATTTTCGAAAACATGGCTGCTTAAAGCAGAATAAAAAGAAACAGAAGTAATATTATTAGAATTCAGAGCTTTGGTGATATCATCTTCATGTTGTTGCAGGCGTTTCTCAAAATTCTGGTGGGTTCTCCCTACATAGAATTTACCACAGTCGCATGGTATTTGATAGACACCTCTTTGGCGAGTAACTGGAGTCTTATCTTTACCAGAATTTAGGAGATTTATGATTTTCAAATTATTGGTAAATACAACATACAGATTATTTGTGTGCATACTTTCTTAAGATTTCTAGTGATTTTTGGAATATATGGGATGTAAATTATGTTTTGGGGCTTATCGGGATTCTCATGATAAATTATCGTTAATTT